>NC_053023.1:86372550-86485484 GCF_003073215.2 Triticum urartu
AAGAGTCTCTTGTGTCCCCAACACACCCAATACAATGGTAAATTGCATAGGTGCACTAGTTCAGCGAAGAGATGGTGATACAAGTGCAATATGGATGGTAGATAAAGGTATTTGTAATCTGAAATTATAAAAACAGCAAGGTAACTAATGATAAAAGTGAGCGTAAACGGTATTGCAATGCGTGGAAATAAGGCCTAGGGTTCATACTTTCGCTAGTGTAAGTCCTCTCAACAATACTAACATAATTGGATCACATAACTATCCCTCAACATGCAACAAAGAGCCACTCCAAAGTCACTAATAGCGGAGAACGAACGAAGAGATTATGGTAGGGTACGAAACCACCTCAAAGTTATTCTTTCCAATCAATCCGTTGGGCTATTCCTATAAGTGTCACAAACAGCCCTAGAGTTCGTACTAGAATAACACCTTAAGATACAAATCAACCAAAACCCTAATGTCACCTAGATACCCCAATGTAACCTCAAGTATCCGTGGGTATGATTATACGATATGCATCACACAATCTCAGATTCATCTATTCAACCAACACATAGAACCTCAAAGAGTGCCCCAAAGTTCCTACCGGAGAATCACGACGAAAACATGTGCCAACCCCTATGCATAGGTTCATGGGCGGAACCCGCAAGTTGACACCAAAACATACATCAAGTGAATCACGTGGTATCCCATTGTCACCACAGATACGCATGGCAATACATACATCAAGTGTTCTCAAATCTTTAAAGACTCAATCCGATAAGATAACTCCAAAGGGGAAACTCAATTCATTACAAGAGAAAAGAGGGGGAGGAGAAACATAGGATCCAACTATAATAGCAAAGCTCGCGATACGTCAAGATCGTATCATCTCAAGAACACGAGAGAGAGAGAGAGAGAGAGATCAAACACATAGCTACTGGTACATACCCTCAGCCCCGAGGGAGAACTACTCCCTCCTCGTCATGGAAAACATCAGGATGATGAAGATGGCCACCGGAGAAGGGTTGCCCCCTCCGGCAGGGTGCCGGAACGGGTCTAGATTGGTTTTCGGTGGCTACTGAGGCTTCTGGCGGCGGAACTCCCAATCTATTGTCCGTTTTGAAAGTTTTACGATACGTAGGTATATATGGGTGCAAGGGGTACATCAGTGAAGCTTCAGGGGCCCCACGAGGTAGGGGGGCACGCCCTAGGGGGGTGGGCGCGCCCCCACCCTCGTGGGCAGCTCCCGTATCTTCTGACGTGGGGTCCAAGTCCATCAGGTGTGTTTCCTTCCAAAAATAACTTCTCCAGTTGATTTCGTTCCGTTTCGACTCCGTCTGATATTCCTTTTCTTCAAAACACTGAAATAGGCATAAAACAACAAATCTGGGCTGGGCCTCCGGTTAATAGGTTAGTCCCAAAAATAATATAAAAGTGGATAATAAAGCCCAATATTGCCCAAAACAGTAGATAATATAGCATGGAGCAATCAAAAATTATAGATACGTTGGAGACGTATCAAGCATCCCCAAGCTTAATTCCTGCTCGTCCTCGAGTATGTAAATGATAAAAAAGATAATTTTTGATGTGGAATGCTAGTTGGCATAATTTCCTTGTAATTCTTCTTACTTGTGATATGAATATTCAGATCCGAAAGATTCAAGACAAAATTTCATATTGACATAAAAATAATAATACTTCAAGCATACTAACTAAGCAATTATGTCTTCTCAAAATAACATGGCCAAAGAAAGCTCATCCCTACAAAATCACATAGTTTAGTCATGCTCCATTTTCGTCACACAAGAATGCTCTCATCATGCACAACCCCGATGACAAGCCAAGCAATTGTTTCATACTTTAGTAATCTCAAACTCATAAACTTTCACGCAATACATGAGCGCGAGCCATGGATATAGCACTATGGGTGGAATAGAATATAATGAGGGGGGTTGATGTCTACTACACAACCTTCTTCTTGTAGACGTTGTTGGGCCTCCAAGTGTAGAGGTTTGTAGGACAGTAGCAAATTTCCCTCAAGTGGATGACCTAAGGTTTATCAATCCGTAGGAGGCGTAGGATGAAGACGGTCTCTCTCAAGCAACCCTGCAACCAAATAACAAAGAGTCTCTTGTGTCCCCAACACACCCAATACAATGGTAAATTGTATAGGTGCACTAGTTCGGCGAAGAGATGGTGATACAAGTGCAATATGGATGGTAGATAAAGGTATTTGTAATCTGAAATTATAAAAACAGCAAGGTAACTAATGATAAAAGTGAGCGTAAACGGTATTGCAATGCGTGGAAATAAGGCCTAGGGTTCATACTTTCGCTAGTGTAAGTTCCCTCAACAATACTAACATAATTGGATCACATAACTATCCCTCAACATGCAACAAAGAGTCACTCCAAAGTCACTAATAGCGGAGAACGAACGAAGAGATTATGGTAGGGTACGAAACCACCTCAAAGTTATTCTTTCCAATCAATCCGTTGGGCTATTCCTATAAGTGTCACAAACAGCCCTAGAGTTCGTACTAGAATAACACCTTAAGACACAAATCAACCAAAACCCTAATGTCACCTAGATACTCCAATGTCACCTCAATTATCCGTGGGTATGATTATACGATATGCATCACACAATCTCAGATTCATCTATTCAACCAACACAAAGGACCTCAAAGAGTGCCCCAAAGTTTCTACCGGAGAATCACGATGAAAATGTGTGCCAACCCCTATGCATAGGTTCATGGGCGGAACCCGCAAGTTGATCACCAAAACATACATCAAGTGAATCACGTGGCATCCCATTGTCACCACAGATACGCACGGCAAGACATACAACAAGTGTTCTCAAGTCTTTAAAGACTCAATCCGATAAGATAACTCCAAAGGGGAAACTCAATTCATTACAAGAGAGAAGAGGGGGAGGAGAAACATAGGATCCAACTATAATAGCAAAGCTCGCAATACATCAAGATCGTGCCAAATCGAGAACACGAGAGAGAGAGTGATCAAACACATAGCTACTGGTACATACCCTCAGCCCCGAGGGAGAACTACTCCCTCCTCGTCATGGAGAGCACCGGGATGATGAAGATGGCCACCGGAGAAGGATTGCCCCCTCCGGCAGGGTGCCGGAACGGGTCTAGATTGGTTTTTGGTGGCTACGGAGGCTTCTGGCGGCGGAACTCCCGATCTATTCTCTGTTCTGGAAGTTTTAGGGTACGACGATATATATGGGTGCAGGAAGTACGTCGGAGGAGCCACGGGGGCCCCACGAGGCAGGGGGCGCGCCCCCACCCTCGTGGGGAGCTCCCGTATCTTCTGACATGGGGTCCAAGTCCATCAGGTGTGTTTCCTTCCAAAAATAACTTCTCCAGTTGATTTCGTTCCGTTTCGACTCCGTCTGATATTCCTTTTCTTCAAAACACTGAAATAGGCATAAAACAACAAATCTGGGCTGGGCCTCCGGTTAATAGGTAGTCCCAAAAATAATATAAAAGTGGATAATAGAGCCCAATATTTCCCAAAACTGTAGATAATATAGCATGGATCAATAAAAAATTATAGATACGTTGGAGACGTATCAAGCATCCCCAAGCTTAATTCCTGCTCGTCCTCGAGCAGGTAAATGATAAAAAGATAATTTTTGATGTGGAATGCTAGTTGGCATAATTTCAATGCAATCCTTCTTAATTGTGGTATGAATATTCAGATCCATAAGATTCAAGACAAAAGTTCATATTGACATAAAAATAATAATACTTGAAGCATACTAACTAAGCAATTATGTCTTCTCAAAATAACATGGCCAAAGAAAGTTATCCCTACAAAATCATATAGTCTGGCTATGCTCCATCTTCACCACACAAAATATTTATATCATTCACAACCCCGATGACAAGCCAAGCAATTGTTTCATACTTTTGATGTTCTCAAACTTTTTCAATCTTCACGCAATACATGAGCGTGAGCCATGGACATAGCACTATAGGTGGAATAGAATGGTGGTTATGGAGGAGACAAAAAGGAGAAGATAGTCTCACATCGACTAGGCGTATCAACGGGCTATGGAGATGCCCATCGATAGATATGAATGTGAGTGAGTAGGGATTGCCATGCAACGGATGCACTAGAGCTATAAATTTATGAAAGCTCAAAAGAAACTAAGTGGGTGTGCATCCAACTTGCTTGCTCATGAAGACCTAGGGAATTTTGGGGAAGCCCATCATTGGAATATACAAGCCAAGTTCTATAATGAAAGATTCCCACTAGTATATGAAAGTGACAACATAGGAGACTCTCTATCATGAAGATCATGGTGCTACTTTGAAGCACAAGTGTGGTAAAAGGATAGTAGCATTGCCCCTTCTCTCTTTTTCTCTCATTTTTTTATTTTTTTATTTGGGCCTTTTCTCTTCTTTGTTATGGCCTATTTTCTCTTTTTTTATTTGGGCTTCTTTGGCCTCTTTTATTTTTTTATTTTCGTTCGGAGTCTCATCCCGACTTGTGGGGAATCATAGTCTCCATCATCCTTTCCTCACTGGGACAATGCTCTAATAATGATGATCATCACACTTTTATTTTCTTACAACTCAAGAATTACAACTCGATACTTAGAACAAGATATGACTCTATATGAATGCCTCCGGTGGTGTACCGGGATGTGCAACGATGCATGAGTGACATGTATGAAAGAATTATGAACGGTGGCTTTGCCACAAATACGATGTCAACTACATGATCATGCAAGCAATATGGCAATGATGAAGCATGTCATAACAAACGGAACGGTGGAAAGTTGCATGGCAATATATCTCGGAATGTCTATGGAAATGCCATGATAGGTAGGTATGGTGGCTGTTTTGAGGAAGGTATATGGTGGGTTTATGATACCGGCGAAAGGTGCGCGGTAATAGAGAGGCTAGCAATGGTGGAAGGGTGAGAGTGCGTATAATCCATGGACTCAACATTAGTCATAAAGAACTCACATACGTATTGCAAAAATCTATTAGTTATCGAAACAAAGTACTACGTGCATGCTCCTAGGGGGATAGATTGGTAGGAAAAGACCATCGCTCGTCCCCGACCGCCACTCATAAGGAGGACAATCAATAAATAAATCATGCTCCGACTTCATCACATAATGGTTCACCATACGTGCATGCTACGGGAATCACAAACTTCAACACAAGTATTTCTCAAATTCACACTCAACTAGCATGACTCTAATATCACCATCTCCATATCTCAAAACAATCATCAAGCATCAAACTTCTCTTAGTATTCAATACTCTATATGAAAGTTTTTACTATTCTTGGATGCCTAGCATATTAGGATTATTTAAGAAAATTACCATGCTATTTCAAACTCTCAAAATGATATAAGTGAAGCATGAGAGTTCATCTATTTCTATAATACCACCACCGTGCTCTAAAAAGATATAAGTGAAGCACTAGAGCAAACGACAAACTACTCCGAAAGATATAAGTGAAGATCAATGAGTAGTTGAATAATTATGCAACTATGTGAAGACTCTCTAACATTTAAGAATTTCAGACCTTGATACTTAATTCAAACAGCAAGCAAAGCAAAATAAAATGACATTCTAAGAATGGCAAACATCATGTGAAGAAGCAAAAACTTAGGATCAACCGAAACTAACCAATAGTTGTTGAAGAAGAAAGGTGGGATGCCAACCGGGGCATCCCCAAGCTTAGACGCTTGAGACTTCTTGAAATATTATCTTGGGGTGCCTTGGGCATCCCCAAGCTTGAGCTTTTGTGTCTCCTTAATTCCTCTCATATCACGGTCTCCCTAAATCTCAAAAGCTTCATCCACACAAAACTCAACAAGGACTCGTGAGATAAGTTAGTATAAACCATTGTTAAAACCTTATCATACTCTACTGTAGAAAATCACTAAAAATATTATTCAACATTGCATACTAAATGCCTCTGCATATTTAATAGTCCTATCCTCAAGTAGAATCATTAAAGAAGCAAACATATTCAAACATAACAGCAATCTGCCTAAACAGGATAGTCAAAAAATTATGAAAGAAAATTCCCACTGTATTAAATTTATCAGAGCTTAATATGCAAAAGGTTTCAACATTTTATCACATTCTGACTTTTCTAGGGAATTATAGCAACAGCAGTAAACTTTCTGTTTTCAAACAGCAACATGTATACTTGTAACATAGGCATAGTAAAGGCTATCAATGCCACTTTTATTGAAATAAAAGATGCAAAACATTGTTCTAAATAACAGCAAGAAAATCCTAACAAAATAAATTGACGCTCCAAGCAAAACACATATCATGTGGCGAATAAAAATATAGCTCCAAGTAAAGTTACCGATGAACGAAGACGAAAGAGGGGATGCCTTCCGGGGCATCCCCAAGCTTAGGCTCTTGGCTATCCTTAAATATTACCTTGGGGTGCCTTGGGCATCCCCAAGCTTAGGCTCTTGCCACTCCTTATTCCATAGTCCATCGAATCCTTACCCAAAACTTGAATACTTCACAACACAAAACTTAACAGAAAACTCGTAAGCTCCGTTAGCGAAAGAAAACAAAACACCACTTCAAGGTACTGTAATGAACTCATTATTTATTTATATTGGTGTTAAACCTACTTTATTCCAACTTCTATATGGTTTATAAACTATTTTACTAGCCATAGATTCATCAAAATAAGCAAACAACACACGAAAAACAGAATCTATCAAAAACAGAACAGTCTGTAATAATCTGGATCAAACGTATACTTCTGGAACTCATAAAATTCTAAAATAAATTGATGGACCTGAGGAATTTATCTATTAATCATCTTCAAAAATAATTAACTAAATAGCACTCTCCAAATAAAAATGGCAGCAATTCTCGTGAGCGCTAAAGTTTCTGTTTTTTTACAGCATGATCAACAAGGCTCTCCCCAAGTCTTCCCAAAGGTTCTACTTGGCACAAACACTAATTAAAAGCATAAAACCACATCTAAACATAGGCTAGATGAATTATTTATTACTAAAAAGGAGCAAAAATCAAGGAACAAAAATAAAGTTGGGTTGCTTCCCAACAAGCGCTATCGTTTAAAGCCCCTAGCCAGGCATGATGATTTCAACGATGCTCACATAAAAGATAAGAATTGAAACATAAACAGAGCATCATGAAGAATATGACTAGCACATTTAAGTCTAACATACTTCCTATGCATAGGGATTTTGTGAGCAAACAACTTGTGGGAACAAGAATCAACTTGCATAGGAAGGCAAAACAAGCATAAGTTCAAAACTTTAAGCACATAGGGAGGAAACTTGGTATTATTGCAATTCCTACAAGCATATATTCCTCCCTCATAATAGTTTTAAGTAGCATCATGAATGAATTCAACAATATAACCAGCACCTAAAGCATTCCTTTCATGATCTACAAGCATAGAAAATTTATTACTCTCCACATAAGCAAAATTCTTCTCATTCGGAATAGTGGGAGCAAACTCAACAGAGTAACTATCATGGGATTGAAAATTAAAATCAAGATGACAAATTTCATTGTTATTATTATTCTTTAAAGCATACGTGTCATCACAATAATCATCATAGATAGGAGGCATGCTTTCATCATAATAAATTTGCTCATCAAAACTTGGGGGACAAAAAATATCATCTTCATCAAACATAGCTTCCCCAAGCTTGTGGCTTTGCATATCATTAGCATCATGGATATTCAAGGAATTCAAACTAACAACATTGCAATCATGCTCATCATTCCAATATTTATTGCCAAACATTTTATAGATTTCTTCTTCTAGCACTTGAGCACAATTATCCTTTCCATCATACTCACGAAAGATATTAAAAAGGTGAAGCGTATGAGACAAACTCAATTCCATTTTTTTATAGTTTTCTTTTATAAACTAAACTAGTGATAAAACAAGAAACTAAAAGACTCGATTGCAAGATCTAAAGATATACCTTCAAGTGCTAACCTCCCCGGCAACGGCGCCAGAAAAGAGCTTGATGTCTACTACACAACCTTCTTCTTGTAGACGTTGTTGGGCCTCCAAGTGCAGAGGTTTGTAGGACAGTAGCAAATTTCCCTCGAGTGGATGACCTAAGGTTTATCAATCCGTAGGAGGCGTAGGATGAAGATGGTCTCTCTCAAGCAACCCTGCAACCAAATAACAAAGAGTCTCTTGTGTCCCCAACACACCCAATACAATGCTAAATTGTATAGGTGCACTAGTTTCGGCGAAGAGATGGTGATACAAGTGGTATATGGATAGTAGATAAAGGTATTTGTAATCTAAATTATAAAAACAGCAAGGTAACTAATGATAAAAGTGAGCGTAAACGGTATTGCAATGCTAGGAAACAAGGCCTAGGGTTCATACTTTCGCTAGTGCAAGTCCTCTCAACAATAATAACATAATTGGATCACATAACTATCCCTCAAAATGCAACAAAGAGTCACTCCAAAGTCACTAATAGCGGAGGAAAAATGAAGAGATTATGGTAGGGTACGAAACCACCTCAAAGTTATTCTTTCCAATCAATCCGTTGGGCTATTCCTATAAGTGTCACAACCAGCCCTAGAGTTCGTACTAGAATAACACCTTAAGAGACAAATCAACCAAAACCCTAATATCACCTAGATACTCCAATGTCACCTCAAGTATCCGTGGGTATGATTATACGATATGTAGCACATTATCTCAGATTCATCTATTCAACCAACACATAGAACCTCAAATAGTGCCCCAAAGTTTCTACCGGAGAATCACGACGAAAACGTGTGCCAACCCCTCTGCATAGGTTCATGGGCGGAACCCGCAAGTTGATCACCAAAACATACATCAAGTGAATCACGTGGTATCCCATTGTCACCACAGATACGCACGGCAAGACATACATCAAGTGTTCTCAAATCTTTAAAGACTCAATCCGATAAGATAACTTCAAAGGGGAAACTCAATTCATTACAAGAGAGTAGAGGGGGGAAGAAACATCATAGGATCCAAATATAATAGCAAAGCTCGCGATACATCAAGATCGTATCACCTCAAGAAAATGAGAGAGAGAGAGATCAAACACATAGCTACTGGTACATACCCTCAGCCCCGAGGGAGAACTACTCCCTCCTCGTCATGGAGAGCACCGGGATGATGAAGATGGCCACCGGAGAAGGATTGCCCCCTCCGGCAGGGTGCCGGAACAGGTCTAGATTGGTTTTCGGTGGCTACGGAGGCTTCTGGCGGCGGAACTCCCGATCTATTCTCTGTTCTAGAAGTTTTAGGTTACGTAGGTATATATGGGTGCAGGAGGTACGTCGGTGGACTGAAGGGGGGACCACGAGGCAGGGGGCGCGCCCTACCGTCGTGAGCTCCTCCTTCATCTTCTGACGTAGGGTCCAAGTCTATCCGGTAGGTTTCCTTCCAAAAATAACTTCTCCAGTTGATTTCGTTCCGTTTCGACTCCATTTGATATTCCTTTTCTTCGAAACACTGAAATAGGAAAAAAAACAGCAAATCTGGGCTGGGCCTCCGGTTAATAGGTTAGTCCCGAAAGTAATATAAAAGTGGATAATAAAGCCCAATATTGCCCAAAACAGTAGATAATATAGCATGGAGCAATCAAAAATTATAGATACGTTGGAGACGTATCAGCTAGTTGCCCAAATGTTCGTTGTGTCAATGTTGCTTTCCTATTATCTGACTTGTCCAATGATAGCAATGCTAGTGTGTTAATTTTGTGCAGGCTGCTGAAGATAAGAAGACAAACTATGAAAACATCAAGGCAACCCCATTGTTTATTTCCAGTAAATCTAGGCCAGGTAATATGGCAATAACTCATGATTAATCTGTTTGGTTCCCGTCCTAATGTATGTTATGATGCAGTGGTCAAGACCACTGTTCAAGATATCTTCCGATATTCCGATAAATCGGCCGATTTATCGCTTACCGTTGTCTGACCGATAAGATTAATCGGCCGAAAAATCAGCCGATATGCCGATAAACTGGCTGATTTACCCCTTATCATGGGTCGACCGATAAGTTCCCGATAAGCGATATCCCCAACATTGGTCAAGACACTCTCCACTATCAATAATACAAGCCTGCCAAAATCGCCATCTGAATCTGTTCAGTAACCTCTGTCTCGAATGCGACGGAATAAATGTATGTTTGTGAACCAATTAATGGCTGAAGCAATGATGGAAATGGTGGATGAATCAGAGGTGCAGAGTCGTGCGACACAACAACTGATCAATGTTTTCAGAGACAGTGTGGCAAAGCAGCAAGAACTTGCCCACATGCTTATGGGCGTCATCTGTGCTGAGGTTGCAGATTGTGACGTTGTAGGTGGTTAGGTTCTGCTCATTTATTTGCACCGGTGTCAATCTTTGATTGCCAAGTGGATGTAATTTCCTGTAATATATTCTGGATGTGCAATGTTATTCCCTGTATGTCGTACCTTTGCTCGTCGTAATGGGCTCAAATTATCTAATTTGGCCTAAAGACATGAACGAACTTTAGTGGGCCCATTAAGTTAATGGGCCGTTACTAGGCCGAAAGTTAATGGTCAGCCCTCTTACCTCCCGGGTCGTTAACATGCCGACATCGAAGCGGGCAACAGGTGGCCCCAATTTATTTCACGGGCTGTTAACAGGCCGTTACTATGTTTGGGCTACATATGGCCCAACTACACCGTAGGCCTTTAGCAGGCCGAAAGAGACAGCGGGCTTGTATTGGACCATGAAGAGCATGGGCCGCTAAGAGGCCGAAAGTCAGGTCGTATTGTAAACGGCCCAACTGTGTTGTGGGCCTTTAGCTGGCCGAAAGAGAAACCGGGATGGTATTGGACCATGAAGGGCATGGGCCGTTAAGAGGCCAAAACTAAGGTCCGACTACAAATGGCCCAACTCATTTATGGTCCGTTAACAGGCCGAAAGGAACACAGGGCCGGGAATTGGCCCAACACTTAAATGGGTCGCTAAAAGGCCAAAACTCAGGTCCGACTACAATGGGCCCAACTAATTTATGGACCGTCAACAGGCTGAAAGTGACACCGGGCCAGAAATTGGCCCAACACTTAAATGGGCCGCTAAAAGGCCGAAACTCAGGCCCGACTACAAATGGCCCATCAGATTTATGTGCCATCAACATGCTGAAAGACACACTGGGCCGGAAATTAGCCCAACATTTAAATGGGTCGCTAAAAGGCCGAAAGATGTACATCCTGAAAATTGGCCTGTCCATTAAATGGGCCGTTAACAGGCTGAAATCTCATCGGGGCGATATTGAGCCCAAATATATAGCGGGCTGTTAACGGGCTCGAACTGACAATGGGCTGCAATGGTGTCAAATCTTTAACGGGCCGAATTGGCACATCTCGTATGGGCCGTGGGCTTAAATGGACCTGACACAAGTAGGCCTTATATGGGCCGGCCTGCTAATTTTTACTGGGCCGACCTTTTTCACCGGAATGGGCCACTGTTGGGCCGTGCCACGTGTCGTCCTATCATAGGCGCCTCCTGTCCAATGAGTGGATGACATCTTTCCCAACGATGAGCCGACACGTGTTTCCTCTAGCCAATGATGATTTTACACATGGAAAATCCCCATTGGTCGGTGCTGTTAACGGGTTATCGGATCCAAAACCCGACCTGATAGCTTAACGGCGTTCTGTTACGGTGGATGACACGTGTCGGTCACCCTTGACGAAAGCACTTCTGTGACGCGCGATTTATCGTCATGGAAGTGGACACTTCCGTGATGATAATTTTGGTAATGTCATGGAACACTTCTACGACAGCACAGGTATGACTATCTTGATTCTGTCATAAATTTGTCATGGATGTACATGCATGACAAAAAAAGCGACCTACTGTGAAAAACATGTATCATCACGGAGGTGTATTTTTTTGTAGTGCCAGCTCATGTCTACCGCGTAGTACTTCGTAGATAGTGTTACTACGGTAAGTAGATGGGCAGAGATAAACTGAGCTGAGTAAACTGAGCTCCACAAGTTTGATGTCGGGGAGGCTTAGGGTAGAAAGGACTACGGTCCTGGTAATTTTGAGCTCATTTGGTCAAGTATTTAGCATAGTTGCTGTACAACTGCCAAATCTGACCCAGAAATTGAATCAAGAAGGAGCACTCACTAGGAGTGAGGAATTTAGCTAAGACTTGGCAAAGCCTAATGATTTGGGTATATAATGATGTTGTAAAATTTTCATACCAAATGGACTTGCCAAAATGGTACTTCCTTCACAGCTATCATTTCTGTACAAAAACTTCAGAAAAATCCTCAGGGCAATTGGCTAGACGAAATGAGCCAAAATATTGTGGAGATAGGTTATATGGATATGAGAAGGCGTGGGAATATTTTCAGCCATAACGGGGCAAGATAAAATGCACTTGCTTCACAAACTGAGAAGTTGGACAGAAACCAAGAATTGCTCCGGTGCTCACATAGTTAAATGAAATGAACTGAGTTTGGGTGGAGGATGCTGATTTGAGATACTTGAGAGGATGGAAAAGTTTCATCCCATTTGTAAACTTTATGAAGGTACTTCCTTCACAAAGTTGCATTTTGGTCAGAAACTTTGAAAAATAGCACAGGGAGCTAGGATGAATGGATTGAGCTCATATTTGGCATACATGGGTTATTTATCAAGGTTAATCACCCTGCCAAATTGCAGCTCCATTGAAATTAGTAATAAAGCACTTCTTTTGCAAAAATTCAGAGAAGGCAGAAACTTGCATTGGATCATGTGCCAAAATTTTGAACTAAGGGTCATGAGATGAGGGTGGAACTAGTGATTATATAGCAAGGACAAGCTCCACAATTTATGTGAGAATTTTCCCTATTATAAAAATAGTAGTTCCTTTGGAAAATGGCAGAAATGCAATATTGGCATTAAATAGGAAAAGGCAATTTTCCTTATTTAATTATGGCCAATATATTTGTCAGAGCTTGGATTAGGCATAAGTATCAACTCCACCAATTCTCATGAATTTAGGAGATGGCTATCTATGCCTTTGGATTTTATTCCTCAGAAAAGCAAGAAAAGGAATAAATCACAATTCAAAAATATTGCATGGGACCTAGCAATATTTTTGCATATCCAAGGTTCAGAAAGGTAGAATGGTCTCTGGGAACAATTGGAATGATCAACAGATCAAGGAAAATGATGGCTCCTTTGTAAGCACAAAAGGGCATATCCAAATTCCAAAAATTTGGAATTAGGGTTTGAGAGAGTTGGGATGAGGTCTTGCCCACTGAAAAGACATGAGCACGGTTTTGAAAGGTTGAAATGACAAGAAATCTCAGAGTCATCCAACAAACTTAGGAGAAAGATTTTGAAAATGAGTGCCAGGAGAGAATAACAGCACAAAAATTGATAACCCAATTTTGGGGCTGTTACACAAAAAGCCCCAAAACATGCAGATTCCTAGAAGAAATAAAGCGTGCCAGCATGTACACAGCTTACCAGGTGGACGCAAATACGTTCAAGGTGTGTTCTCTCTTGGGCATGTCTGATTCAGAACCTAAAGACCCGGACAAGGGAAGGAACTACTTTGTGAAGGCCTCGGTAAACGAAGGTGAATACTACTGCCAATGCTGCAAATTCGAACGGGACGGGATTGTGTGCTGTCACATACTGAAAGTAATGGACATCCATGCGGTAACACGATTGCCCCGCCATTTCATACGACGGCGATGGACTTGGGACGCTGACGATGCGTTGGGGCCACAAACATCAAATGCAATTTTGGATGTGCATGATGAGAGACCAGAGGCAACCATGGACACCGTGAGGCGCGTTGTGTTGACCAAGAACTATGCTGAACTAATAGATGAAGTATGCAAGAGTGATGAGACAACGAGGGTGGCAGAAACACACAGGAAGGCCCTGAAAAGAGAGCTTGATGAGATCAAAAGGAGGAAGGCTGAAGAAGCCTTACATAGGTTCCCCCGCACCTCAAGAGTGCCTTCATCCACAGGGCCATCAGCTGAAAACTCGGAGGTAGGGTCTGGAACAGCAAGCACGCGAACCCAGGTCAGGAACCCGCTCCGTTCCATCACAAAAGGGTGTCCAAAAGAGGTGAGATACAATTTGGGGTTGGAAATTCAAGCAAAGCACAAGAAAACAAAGAAAGAGGCGGGCAACTCGTAAGCAACTGTGGAGGATTGTAACTTGGGTGTTGGTGACATTTTTTGTAAGGTAGATAGTCAAGATTTTTAAAAATGGGAGAATGACTGTTGGTGGACATCAAAATTTAAAGAAAGTGCCATGTATGAATGACTATAGTTGCCGCGTATGTGCTACTAAATCTGCCATACACCTTCCATCCAATATGCCATATAATTTCTACTGAATCTGCCATCGCATAGATTTCCGTTTTCAGACCACGCATTTTTTCACACACATTGTATTGTATGTTGGGTTTCGTAGTAATTTCAAAAAAATTCCTACGCACACACAAGATCATGTGATGCATAGCAACGAGAGGGGAGAGTGTTGTCTACGTACCCACGCAGACCGACTGCGGAAGCGTTGACGCAACATAGAGGAAGTAGTCGTACGTCTTCACGATCCAACCGATCAAGCACCGAAACTACGGCACCTCCGAGTTTGAACACACGTTCAGCTCAATGACGATCCCCGGACTCCGATCCAGCAAAGTGTCGGGGAAGAGTTCCGTCAGCACGACGGCGTGGTGACGATCTAGATGCACTACAGCAGCAGGGCTTCGCCTAAACTCCGCTACAGTATTATCGAGGACTATGGTGGCTGGGGGCACCGCACACGGCTAAGGAATAGATCACGTGGATCAACTTGTGTGTTCTAGGGTGGCTACCTCAGTATATAAAGGACCAAAGGGGGGAGGCTGGCCGGCCACAAGGGGCGCGCCAGTAGAGTCCTACTCCCTCCGGGAGTAGGATTCCCCCCCCCAATCCTAGTTGGATAGGATTCCTCGAGGGGGGGGGAAGAGAGAGAGGGGGCCGGCCACCTCTCCTAGTCCTAATAGGACTAGGGGAGGGGGGAGGTTTGCAGCCACCTTGGGCTGCCCCTTTCTCCTTTCCACTAAAGCCCATTAAGGCCCACATGGCTCCCGGGTGGTTCCGGTAACCTCCCGGTACTCCGGTAAAATCCCGATTTCACCCGGAACACTTCCGATGTCCAAACATAGGCTTCCAATATATCAATCTTTACGTCTCTACCATTTCGAGACTCCTCGTCATGTCCGTGATCACATACGGTACTCCGAACAACCTTCGGTACATCAAAATGCATAAAACTCATAATAACTGTCATCGTAACGTTAAGCGTGCGGACCCTACGGGTTCGAGAACAATGTAGACATGACCGAGACACGTCTCCGGTCAATAACCAATAGCAGGACCTGGATGCCCATATTAGCTCCTACATATTCTACGAAGATCTTTATCGGTCAGACCGCATAACAACATACGTTGTTCCCTTTGTCATCGGTATGTTATTTGCCCGAGATTCGATCGTCAGTATCCAATACCTAGTTCAATCTCGTTACCGGCAAGTCTTCTTTACTTGTTCCGTAATACATCATCTCACAACTAACATCTTAGTTATAATTCTTGCAAGGCTTATGTGATGTGCATTACTGAGAGGGCCCCAGAGATACCTCTCCGACAATCGGAGTGACAAAACCTAATCTCGAAATACGCCAACCCAACATATACCTTTGGAGACACCCGTAGAGCTCCTTTATAATCACCCAGTTACGTTGTGACGTTTGGTAGCACACAAAGTGTTCCTCTGGTAAACGGGAGTTGCATAATCTCATAGTCATAGGAACATGTATAAGTTATGAAGAAAGCAATAGCAACATACTAAACGATCGGGTGCTAAGCTAATGGAATGGGTCATGTCAATCAGATCATTCACTTAATGATGTGATCCCGTTAATCAAATAACAACTCTTTGTTCATGGTTAGGAAACATAACCATCTTTTATTAACGAGCTAGTCAAGTAGAGGCATACTAGTGACACTTTGTTTGTCTATGTATTCACACATGTATTATGTTTCCGGTTAATACAATTCTAGCATGAATAATAAACATTTATCATGATATAAGGAAATAAATAATAACTTTATTATTGCCTCTAGGGCATATTTACTTCAGTCTCCCACTTGCACTAGAGTCAATAATCTAGATTACACAGTAATGATTCTAACACCCATGGAGCCTTGGTGCTGATCATGTTTTGCTCGTGGAAGAGGCTTAGTCAACGGGTCTGCAACATTCAGATCCGTATGTATCTTGCAAATCTCTATGTATCCCACCTGGACTAGATCCCGTATGGAATTGAAGCGTCTCTTGATGTGCTTGGTTCTCTTGTGAAATCTGGATTCCTTTGCCAAGGCAATTGCACCAGTATTGTCACAAAAGATTTTCATTGGACCCGATGCACTAGGTATGACACCTAGATCGGATATGAACTCCTTCATCCAGACTCCTTCATTTGCTGCTTCCGAAGCAGCTATGTACTCCGCTTCACATGTAGATCCCGCTACAACGCTTTGTTTAGAACTGCACCAACTGACAGCTCCACCGTTTAATGTAAACACGTATCCGGTTTGCGATTTAGAATCGTCCGGATCAGTGTCAAAGCTTGTATCAACGTAACCTTTTACGATGAGCTCTTTGTCACCTCCATATATGAGAAACATATCCTTAGTCCTTTTTAGGTATTTCAGGATGTTCTTGACCGCTGTCCAGTGATCCACTCCTGGATTACTTTGCTACCTCCTTGCTAGACTTATAGCAAGTTACACATCAGGTCTGGTACACAGCATTGCATATATGATAGATCCTATGGCTGAAGCATAGGGAACGTCTTTCATTTTCTCTCTATCTTCTGCAGTGGTCGGGCATTGAGTCTTACTCAACTTCACACCTTGTAACACAGGCAAGAACCCTTTCTTTGCTTGATCCATTTTGAACTTCTTCAAAACTTTGTCAAGGTATGTGCTTTGTGAAAGTCCAATTAAGCGTCTTGATCTATCTCTATAGATCTTAATGCCTAATATGTAAGCAGCTTCACCGAGGTCTTTCATTGAAAAACTTTTATTCAAGTATCCCTTTATGCTATCCAGAAATTCTATATCATTTCCAATTAGTAATATGTCATCTACATATAATATCAGAAATGCTATAGAGCTCCCACTCACTTTCTTGTAAATACAGGCTTCTCCAAAAGTCTGTATAAAACCAAATGCTTTGATCACACTATCAAAGCATTTATTCCAACTCCGAGAGGCTTGCACCAGTCCATAAATGGATCGCTGGAGCTTGCACACTTTGTTAGCTCCCTTTGGATCGACAAAACCTTCTGGTTGCATCATATACAACTCTTCTTCCAGAAATCCATTCCGGAATGCAGTTTTGACATCCATCTGCCAAATTTCATAATCATAAAATGCGGCAATTGCTAACATGATTCGGACAGACTTAAGCATCGCTACGGGTGAGAAGGTCTCATCGTAGTCAATCCCTTGAACTTGCCGAAAACCTTTTGCGACAAGTCGAGCTTTGTAGACAGTAATATTACCGTCAGCGTCAGTCTTCTTCTTGAAGATCCATTTATTCTCAATTGCTTGCCGATCATCGGGCAAGTCAACCAAAGTCCATACTTTGTTCTCATACATGGATCCCATCTCAGATTTCATGGCTTCAAGCCACTTTGCGGAATCTGGGCTCACCATCGCTTCTTCATAGTTCGTAGGTTCATCATGATCTAGTAGCACGACTTCCAGAACGGGATTACCGTACCACTCTGGTGCGGATCTTATTCTGGTTGACCTACGAGGTTCAGTAGTATCTTGTTCTGAAGTTTCATGATCATCATCATTAGCTTCCTCACTAACTGGTGTAGGTGTCACAGAAACAATTTTCTGTGATGTACTACTTTCCAATAAGGGAGCAGGTACAGTTACCTCGTCAAGTTCTACTTTCCTCCCACTCACTTCTTTCGAAAGAAACTCCTTCTCTAGAAAGTTTCTGAATTTAGCAACAAAAGTCTTGCCTTCGGATCTGTGATAGAAGGTGTATCCAATGGTCTCCTTTGGATATCCTATGAAGACACATTTCTCTGATTTGGGTTCGAGCTTATCAGGTTGAAGCTTTTTCACATAAGCATCGCAGCCCCAAACTTTCAGAAACGACAACTTTGGTTTCTTGCCAAACCACAGTTCATAAGGCGTCGTCTCAACGGATTTTGATGGTGCCCTATTTAACGTGAATGCGGCCGTCTCTAGAGCGTATCCCCAAAACGATAGCGGTAAATCAGTAAGAGACATCATAGATCGCATCATATCTAGTAAAGTACGATTACGATGTTCGGACACACCATTACGCTGTGGTGTTCCGGGTGGCGTGAGTTGCGAAACTATTCCACAATTTTTTCAAATGTACACCAAACTCGTAACTCAAATATTCTCCTCCACGATCAGATCGTAGAAACTTTATTTTCTTGTTACGATGATTTTCAACTTCACTCTGAAATTCTTTGAACTTTTCAAACGTTTCAGACTTATGTTTCATTAAGTAGATATACCCATATCTGCTTAAGTCATCTGTGAAGGTGAGAAAATAACGATATCCGCCACGAGCCTCAATATTCATCGGACCACATACATCTGTATGTATGATTTCCAACAAATCTGTTGCTCTCTCCATAGTACCGGAGAACGGTGTTTTGGTCATCTTGCCCATGAGGCACGGTTCGCAAGTACCAAGTGATTCATAATCAAGTGGTTCCAAAAGTCCATCAGTATGGAGTTTCTTCATGCGCTTTACACCGATATGACCTAAACGGTAGTGCCACAAATATGTTGCACTATCATTATCAACTCTGCATCTTTTGGCTTCAACATTATGAATATGTGTGTTACTACTATCGAGATTCAACAAGAATAGACCACTCTTCAAGGGTGCATGACCATAAAAGATATTACTCATATAAATAGAGCAACCATTATTCTCTGATTTAAATGAATAACCATCTCGCATCAAACAAGATCCAGATATAATGTTCATGCTTAACGCTGGCACCAAATAACAATTATTTATGTCTAATATTAATCCCGAAGGTAGATGTAGAGGTAGCGTGCCGACTGCGATCACATCGACTTTGGAGCCGTTTCCCACGCGCACCGTCACCTCGTCCTTAGCCAATCTTCGCTTAATCCGTAGTCCCTGTTTCGAGTTGCAAATATTAGCAACAGAACCAGTATCAAATACCCAGGTGCTACTGCGAGCATTAGTAAGGTACACATCAATAACATGTATATCACATATACCTTTGTTCACCTTGCCATCCTTCTTATCCGCCAAATACTTGGGGCAGTTCCGCTTCCAGTGACCAGTCTGCTTGCAATAGAAGCACTCAGTTTCAGGCTTAGGTCCAGGTTTGGGTTTCTTCTCTTGAGTAGCAACTTGCTTGCCGTTCCTTTTGAAGTTTCCCTTCTTCTTCCCTTTGCCCTTTTTCTTGAAACAAGTGGTCTTGTTGACCATCAACACTTGATGCTCCTTCTTGATTTCTACCTCCGCAGCTTTCAACATTGCGAAGAGCTCGGGAATAGTCTTATTCATCCCTTGCATATTATAGTTCATCACGAAGCTTTTGTAGCTTGGTGGCAGTGATTGGAGAATTCTGTCAATGACGCAATCATCTGGAAGATTAACTCCCAATTGAATCAAGTGATTATTATACCCAGACATTTTGAGTATATGCTCACTGGCAGAACTGTTCTCCTCCATCTTGCCGCTATAGAACTTATTGGAGACTTCATATCTCTCAATCCGGGCATTTGCTTGAAATATTAACTTCAACTCCTGGAACATCTCATATGCTCCATGACGTTCAAAACGTCGTTGAAGTCCCGATTCTAAGCCGTAAAGCATGGCACACTGAACTATTGAGTAGTCATCAGCTTTGCTCTGCCAGACGTTCATAACATCCGGCGTTGCTCCTGCAGCAGGCCTGGCACCCAGCGGTGCTTCCAGGACGTAATTCTTCTGCGCAGCAATGAGGATAATCCTCAAGTTACGGACCCAGTCCGTGTAATTGCTACCATCATCTTTCAACTTTGCTTTCTCAAGGAACGCATTAAAATATAACGGAACAACAGCACGAGCCATCTATCTACAAGCAAGCATAAACAAGCAAGATACTTATCAGGTACTAAGTTTCATGATAAATTTAAGTTCAGTTAATTTACTTAAAGAACTCCCACTTACATAGACATCCCTCTAATCCTCTAAGTGATTACGTGATCCAAATCAGCTAAACCATGTCCGATCATCACGTGAGATGGAGTAGTTTCATTGGTGAACATCATTATGTTGATCATATCTACTATATGATTCACGCTCGACCTTTCAGTCTCCGTGTTCCGAGGCCATATCGTATATGCTTGGCTCGTCCAGTATAACCTGAGTATTCCGCGTGTGCAACTGTTTTGCACCCGCTGTATTTGAACGTAGAGCCTATCACACCCGATGATCACGTGGTGTCTCAACACGAAGAACTTTCGCAATGGTGCATACTCAGGGAGAACACTTCTTGATAATTAGTGAGAGATCATCTTATAATGCTACCGTCAATCAAAGCAAGATAAGATGCATAAAAGATAAACATCACATGCAATCAATATAAGTGATATGATATGGACATCATCATCTTGTGCTTGTGATCTCCATCTCCGAAGCACCGTCGTGATCACCATTGTCACCGGCGCGACACCTTGATCTCCATCGTAGCATCGTTGTCGTCTCGCCAAGCTTGTGCTTCCACGACTATCGCTACCGTTTAGTGATAAAGTAAAGCATTACAGCGCGATTGCATTGCATACAATAAAGCGACAACCATATGGCTCCTGCCAGTTGCCGATAACTCGGTTACAAAACATGATCATCTCATACAATAAAATTTAGCATCATGTCTTGACCATATCACATCACAACATGCCCTGCAAAAACAAGTTAGACGTCCTGTACTTTGTTGTTGCAAGTTTTACGTGGCTGCTACGGGCTTAAGCAAGAACCAATCTTACCTACGCATCAAAACCACAACGATAGTTTGGAAAGTTGTTCATCACAGAAACCTCTTCCTGTGACTACTACACCGATTAGTGAGGAAGCTAATGATGATGATCATGTAACTTCAGATCAAGTTACTACCGAACCTCGTAGGTAAACCAGAGTGAGATCCGCACCAGAGTGGTACAGTAATCCTGTTCTGGAGGTCATGTTACTTGACCATGACGAGCCTACGAACTATGAGGAAGCGATGATGAGCCCAGATTCCGCGAAATGGCTTGAGGCCATGAAATCTAAGATGGGATCCATGTATGAGAACAAAGTATGGACTTGTTGGGGAACGTAGTAATTTCAAAAAATTTCCTACGCACACGCAAGATCATGGTGATGCATAGCAACGAGAGGGGAGAGTGTGATCTACATACCTTGTAGATCGACAATGGAAGCGTTTGGTTGATGTAGTCGTACGTCTTCACGGCCCGACCGATCAAGCACCGAAACTACGGCACCTCCGAGTTTTAGCACACGTTCAGCTCGATGACGATCCCCGGACTCCGATCCAGCAAAGTGTCGGGGAAGAGTTCCGTCAGCACGACGGCGTGGTGACGATCTTGATGTACTACTGCCGCAGGGCTTCGCCTAAGCACCGCTACAATATTATCGAGGACTATGGTGGCTGGGGGCGCCGCACATGGCTAAGAATAAATCATGTGGATCAACTTGTGTGTTTCTGGGGTGCCCCTGCCTCCGTATATAAAGGACTAAAGGGGGTGGGGTGCGGCCGGCCTAGGAGAGGCGTGCCAGGAGAGTCCTACTCCCTCTGGGAGTAGGATTCCCCCCCAATCCTAGTTGGAATAGGATTCGCAGAGGGGGGAAGAGAGAGAGGGGGCCCGGCCCCCTCTCCTTGTCCTATTCGGACAAAGGGAGGGGAGGGGCGCGCGGCCCATCTAGGGCAGCCCCTTCTCTTTTCCACTAAGGCCCACTAAGGCCCATATAGCTCCCGGGGGGTTCCGGTAACCTCCCGGTACTCCGGTAAAATCCCGATTTCACCCGGAACACTTCCGATATCCAAACATAGGCTTCCAATATATCAATCTTTATGTCTCGACCATTTCGAGACTCCTCGTCATGTCCGTGATCTCATCCGGGACTCCGAACAAACTTTGGTACATCAAAATGCATAAACTCATAATATAACTGTCATCGTAACTTTAAGCGTGCGGACCCTACGGGTTCGAGAACAATGTAGACATGACCGAGACATGTCTCCGGTCAATAACCAGTAGCGGAACCTGGATGCTCATATTGGCTCCTACATATTCTACGAAGATCTTTATCGGTCAGACCGCATAACAACATACGTTGTTCCCTTTGTCATCGGTAGGTTACTTGCCCGAGATTCGATCGTCGGTATTCCAATACCTAGTTCAATCTCGTTACCGGCAAGTCTCTTTACTCGTTCTGTAATACATCATCCCGCAACTAACTCATTAGTTGCAATGCTTGCAAGGCTTAAGTGATGTGCATTACCGAGAGGGCCCAGAGATACCTCTCTGACAATCGGAGTGACAAATCCTAATCTCGAAATACGCCAACCCAACATATACCTTTGGAGACACCCGTAGAGCTCCTTTATAATCACCCAGTTACGTTGTGACGTTTGGTAGCACACAAAGTGTTCCTCTGGTAAACGGGAGTTGCATAATCTCATAGTCATAGGAACATGTATAAGTTATGAAGAAAGCAATAGCAACATACTAAACGATCGGGTGCTAAGCTAATGGAATGGGTCATGTCAATCAGATCATTCACTTAATGATGTGATCCCGTTAATCAAATAACAACTCTTTGTTCATGGTTAGGAAACATAACCATCTTTGATTAACGAGCTAGTAAAATAGAGGCATACTAGTGACACTTTGTTTGTCTATGTATTCACACATGTATTATGTTTCCGGTTAATACAATTCTAGCATGAATAATAAACATTTATCATGATATAAGGAAATAAATAATAACTTTATTATTGCCTCTAGGGCATATTTCCTTCAGGACTTTGGTTGACTTGCTCGTTGATCGGCAAGCCATTGAGATTAAATGGATCTTCAAGAGGAAGACGGACGCTGATAGTAGTGTTACTATCTACAAAGCTAGACTTGTTGAAAAAGGTTTTTGACAAAGTTCAAGGTGTTGACTACGATGAGATTTTCTCACTCATATCGATGCTTAAAGTCTGTCCGAATCATGTTAGCAATTGCCACATTTTATTAAATCTGGCAAATGGATAACAAAACTGCAATCCTTAATGGATTTCTTAAAGAAGAGTTGTATATGATGCAACCAGAAGGTTTTGTCAATCCTAAAGGTGTTAACAAAATGTGCAAGCTCTAGTGATCCATCTATGGAAACAAGCATCTCGGAGTTGGAATATACGCTTTGATGAGTTGATCAAAGCATATAGTTTTATACAGACTTGCGGTGAAGCCTGTATTTACAAGAAAGTGAGTGGGAGCACTACAACATTTCTGATAAGTATATGTGAGTGACATATTGTTGATCGGAAATAATGTAGAATTATTCTGTAAAGCATAAAGAAGTGTTTGAAAGGAATTTTTCAAAGAAATACCTCGGTGAAGCTGCTTACATATTGAGCATCAAGATCTATAGAGATAGATCAAGACGCTTGATAAGTTTTCAATGAGTACATACCTTGAAAAGTGTTTGAAGTAGTTCAAAATGGAACAGTCAAAGAAAGAGTTCTTGCCTGTGTTACAAGGTGTGAAATTGAGTAAGACTCAAAGCCCGACCACGACAGAAGATAGAAAGAGAGAATGAAAGTCATTCCCTATGCCTCAGCCATTGGTTCTATAAAGTATGCCATGCTGTGTACCAGACCTATTGTATACCCTGCCCTGTGTTTGGCAAGGGAGTACAATAGTGATCTAGGAGTAGATCACTGGACATTGGTCAAAATTATCCTTAGTGGAATAAGGATATGTTTCTCGATTATGGAGGTGAAAAAAGGTTCGTCGTAAAGGGTTACGTCGATGCAAGTTTTGACACTAATCCAGATGACTCTAAGTCTCAATCTGGATACATATTGAAAGTGGGAGCAATTAGCTAAAGTAGCTCCGTGCAAAGCATTGTAGACATAGAAATTTGCAAAATACATACGGATCTGAATTTTGGCAGACTCGTTGACAAAGCTTCTCTCACAAGCAAAACATGATCACACCTTAGTACTCTTTGGGTGTTAATCACATATAGATGTGAACTAGATTACTGACTCTAGTAAACCCTTTGAGTGTTGGTCACATCACGATATGAACTATGGGTGTTAATCACATGGTGATGTGAACTATTGATGTTAAATCACATGGCGATGTGATCTAGATTATTGACTCTAGTGCAAGTGGGAGACTGAAGGAAATATGCCCTAGAGGCAATAATAAAGTTATTATTTATTTCCTTATTTCATGATAAATGTTTATTATTCATGCTGGAATTGTATTAACCAGAAACATAATACATGTGTGAATACATAGACAAACAAAGTGTCACTAGTATGCCTCTACTTGACTAGCTCCTTAATCAAAGATGGTTATGTTTCCTAACCATAGACATGTGTTGTCATTTGATTAATGGGATCACATCATTAGGAGAATGATGTGATTGACATGACCCATTCCATTAGCTTAGCACCCGATCGTTTAGTATGTTGCTATTGCTTTCTTCATGACTTATACATGTTCCTATGACTATGAGATTATGCAACTCACGTTTGCCGGAGGAACACTTTGTGTGCTACCAAACGTCACAACATAACTGGGTGATTATAAAGGAGCTCTACAGGTGTCTCCAAAGGTACATGTTGGGTTGGCGTATTTCGAGATTAGGATTTGTCACTCCGATTGTCGGAGAGGTATCTCTGGGCCCTCTTGGTAACACACATCACATAAGCCTTGCAAGCATTGCAACTAAAGAGTTAGTTGTGAGATAAGGTATTACGAAACGAGTAAAGAGACTTGCCGGTAACGAGATTGAACTAGGTATTGAGATACCGACGATCGAATCTCAGGCAAGTAACATATGGATGACAAAGGGAACAACGTATGTTGTTATGCGGTCTGACCGATAAAGATCTTCGTAGAATATGTGGGAGCCAATATGGGCATCCAGATTCCGCTATTGGTTATTGACCGGAGACGTGTCTCGGTCATGTCTACATTGTTCTCGAACCCGTAGGGTCCGCACGCTTAAGGTTTCGATGACAGTTATATTATGAATTTATGAGTTTTGATGTATCGAAGGAGTTCGGAGTCCCGGATGAGATCGGGGACATGACGAGGAGTCTCGAAATGGTCGAGACGTAAAGATCGATATATTGGACGACTATATTTGGACATCGGAAAGGTTCCGAGTGATTCGGGTATTTTTCGGAGTACTGGAGAGTTACGGGAATTCACCAGGGAGTATATGGGCCTTATTGGGCTTTAGGAGAAAGAGAGAGGAGAGGTTGGGCGCCCCACAAGGCCTAGTCCGAATTGGACTAGGGGGAGGGGCTGCGCCCCCTCCTTCCTTCTCTTCTCCCTTCCCTTCCCTTGCCTTGACTCCTACTCTTACTACTTGGAAGGGGGGGAATCCTACTCCCGGTGGGAGTAGGACTCCTCCAGGGCGCGCCATAGGGGCCGGCCCTCTCCCCCCTCCTCCACTCCTTTATATATGTGGCCAAGGGGCACCCCATAGACACACAAGTTGATCTTTGTGATCGTTCTCTTAGCCGTGTGCGGTGCCCCCTTCCACCATAATCCTCGATAATATTGTAGCGGTGCTTAGGCGAAGCCCTGCGACAGTAGAACATCAAGATCGTCACCACGCCGTCATGCTAACGGAACTCTTCCCTGACACTTTGCTGGATCGGAGTCCGGGGATTGTCATCGAGCTAAACGTGTGCTAGAACTCGGAGGTGCCGTAGTTTCGGTGCTTCATCGGTCGGGCCGTGAAGACGTACGACTACATCAACCGCGTTGTCATAACGCTTCCGCTGTCGGTCTACGAGGGTACGTAGATCACACTCTCCCCTCTCGTTGCTATGCATCACCATGATCTTGCGTGTGCGTAGGAATTTTTTTGAAATTACTACGTTCCCCAACAGGAAGCGGACGAGCGCTAGAGAGTCACGGAGACGAGCAGCGCTCGGAGACGAACGGAGGAAGAGGACATCGGGGAGGAAGGCGACGATGCATAGGAGTGCACTGTTTCGGTCGTTGGCACGGCTCGCCAGAGAAGAAAACGAATGGGGCCAGAGGTCCAGAGGGAAGCCGGCGTCGAGGGGGGGCTGTTGGACATTAATGGCGAGGCCAGAGACGGTCGGAGCAGCGCTGCCGACGAGAACAGTGGCTAGACCACCGTTTTTGGCTGGCTACACTCGTGGTCACCACGGACAGTGCACGCTCCGGGGTTTTTACTGAGGCCACACTACAAAAACAAGACACATCCGTGACATTTTGGGCCGAATGAATTTTTTTCTGTCATACATATGACACTTCTATGATGATAATTGTGACAAAACCCGGTATCATCATAGATGTGGTGGGCTCCGACTTCTATGACAAAAAATCATGACAGAAAATGGGCTTTTCGTCCTGGGCGGGCCGGAGACGCAGCTGCATGACATTCTTTGGGCCGTCCATGACGGAAAAAACCATGGTAGAAGCGAGGGCGAGGAAAATTTCGGGGAGTTCCCGGTTACGGTGGGAGGTCGGGGGCTTAGCGATGCGCGTTTCTCTCATACACGTACGCGCGTGTGTGCGAGGCGTTGGCTCTAACTGAACCCGAGCGAGGCGTTGGGCTCTAAATGAACCTGAGCGATTGCACTGCAGGCTACGTGTTACTGAACCCGAGCGATAGATTCATGGCTGTTAACTGAACCCGATCGAGCGATTCCTTCGCTACTGCTGCTAACTGAAGCCGATCGATGCTGCCTCTGGATGAACAGTGAGCGTTGCAGGGGGGGTTGGATGAACAGTTCTTGGTGGGGTGGATGAAGAGGACCCCGTGGTGTTGCCTCTGGATGAACAGGACCCCGATCGATCGAGCCGGTTGGGGCTGGATGAACAGGACCCCGTGGAGGGCTGGATGAACAGGACCACCCCGTGGAGGGCAGGATAAACAGTAGATGGTGGAGGGCAGGATGAACAGTAGCCCATGGAGGGGTGGTTGAACAGGAGCCCGTGGAGAGGGCTGGTTGAACAATAGCCGGTGGAGTAGCGCGCGGTGGAGGCTGGATGAACAGGAGCCCGTGGATGAATAGTCGCAGGTGGAGGATGGAGGAGGTCGACGGTGGATGAACAGTAGCTCGTGGAGGCTGGAGGGGGTCGATGGTGGAGATGAACAGTATCCCGTGGAGTCCCGTTTTGCGGTATGCCACACCCCTCCCGATGAACAGGACCCCCGTTTCGACCGTAGGTGGTCCGTTTCGTCCGTTTTGCGGTACGCCACACCCCTCCCGATCAACAGGACCTCCGTTTCGACCATAGGAGGTCCGTTTCCTCCGTTGTGCAGTACGCCAGGCCTCGTTTCCATCGCCTGTTCCGTCCAAGCCCTCCCGATGAACACGACCACGCATTCCATTCCGACCCATCCGGTTGGCTCCCACGCGTTCCGTTGCCTCCCCATGAACACGACGCATTCCGTTGCCTCCCGATGAACACGACGCATTCCCTTGCCTCCCCATGAACATGACGACGACGTTGTTTCTCCGTTCCGACCCAGCCATGTCAACGAGCCCTCGCCGTACGTATGCACGAGTAGGCGTTCGAGACCCCGCCCGTATGTACACATACATGGCCGTATTTTCTTTCTTGCACCATGGCCGCCTCTACTACGACACGTGCGCGCCTCTACATCCACCAGTATATATGTACATACACGTTCGCGACCAGAATGACAATGCGACGTACGCTTCAACCAGGTGGGTCCTGACTGTCACGCACTTCCTTGCGTGCGAAGATGTAGCTGGTGGGTCCTAGCAGCTAGGGGGGCGAAATACGGTGGCCCGTCCGGTGGGTCCCCGCTGTCAGGTGGAGGAATAATTATTTTGCACGTAATAAGGAGGCACTTCCTTGCTGCGGCCGTGGACCCAGCTGTCAGCCTCTCCACGTACAGTCCACGTCTGATGGAAGCCGTTCCTTGACCACGTTGACCACGCCGCGCCGAGAGCACCAGGGCGATGGACGACAGCGAGGCCTAGGAAGGGGACAACGCGGAGCCGGGGAAGACGCGGCAGTGGATGCCCACGTGTAGAGGAGTACGAGGGTTCACTGGTTCGCTGCGGTGTGAGGCTGCCGTCGCCGCAGAATAATAGGGGGTGTGGGTGAGTAGAGGGATGGCCTAGCCAGCGGTGGGAGTAGTAGGGGGCAGTGAGGCCTCCGCCGCATCGCAGCCGGCCACGGGAGGCAGGAGCACGAGGCACGACCGGCGCTGGTTTGGGCGGCTGGAGCAAGAAGACCAGAGGTTGAAGAAGCACTACGGCCGTTGGATGGACATCGTACGGTCACTGGAGCTAGAATTGTGCATATTGACTAAGTTGACAAAGCCCTCCGTCCCCGTCAACTTAGTAGGCCCACAAGTTAGCCTCCCACCAAGGTGGGTCCCAGCTAGCAGGGGGGTATTCATTTTTTTGTGCGTAATAAGGAGGCACTTCCGATGGGTCCGAGCTGACAGCAGGGGGAACGTTTTTTTTGCGAAATACGGTGGCCCGTCGGGTGGGTCTCAGCAGTCAGGGGCAAACGTTTTTTTTTCGCGATATACTGGTGGGCGTCCGGTGGGTCCCTGCTGTCAGGTGGAGGAATAATTATTTTCCGCGTAATAAGGAGGCACTTCCTTGCGGCTGCCGTG
This sequence comes from Triticum urartu, assembly GCF_003073215.2. Taxonomy (NCBI): domain Eukaryota; kingdom Viridiplantae; phylum Streptophyta; class Magnoliopsida; order Poales; family Poaceae; genus Triticum; species Triticum urartu. Next base: position 86,401,535 of record NC_053023.1, read on the forward strand.
GACCCAGCTGTCAGCCTCTCCACGTACAGTATTCTTCCGATGGAATTCGGTTGTTGACCACATTGACCACGCCGCGCCGACAGCACCACGGTGGTGGACGACGGCGAGGCCTAGGAAGGGGACGACACGGAGCCGGGGAAGACACGGCAGTGGATGCCCACGTGGAGAGGAGTACGAGGGTTCACTGGTTCGGTTGCGCTGCCGTCGCCGCAGAATAACAGGGGGTGTGGGTGAGTGGAGTGGAGGGATGGCCTGGCCAGCGGTGGGAGTAGTATGGGGGCGGTGAGGCCTCCACGGCAGCACAGTCGGCCACGGGAGGCAGGAGCAGGCGGCACGACGGGCGCTGCTTTGGGCGGCTGGAGCAAGAAGACCAGAGGTTGAAGAAGCACTACGACCGTTGAATGGACATCGTACGGTTAGTCGAGCTAGAATCTTGCATATTGACTAAGTTGACAAAGCCCTTCGTCCTCGTCAACTTAGTAGGCCCACTATACCAGGTCCCAGCTAGCAGGGGGAGTATTCATTTTTTGTGCGTAATAAGGAGGCACTTCCTTGCGTGCGAAGATATAGCCGGTGGGTCCGAGCTGTCAGCGGCGGTAACATTTTTTTCGCGAAATACAGAGGCCGTTTCGGTGGGTCCTAGATGTCAGGTGGAGGAAATCATTATTTTGCGCGTAATAAGGAGGCATTTCCTTGCGTGCGGCCGTGGACCCAGCTGTCAGCCTCTCCACATACAATCCACTTCAGATGCATGTCGGTCGTTGACCACGCTGACCACGCCACGCCGAGAGCACCAGGGCGGTGGACGACGGTGAGGCCTAGGAAGGGAACGACACGGAGGCAGGGAAGACTTGTCCGTTGTTTTTGTTTCCCATGTGGAGGGGAGTATGACTGTACGAGGGTTTACTGGTTCGTCTGTCGTCGCCGGAGAATAACAACAGGTGTGGGTGAGTAGAGGGATGGCTAGGCAGCGATGGGAGTACGGTGGGCGGTGAGGCCTGCGTGGCAGCACAACCGGTCACGGGGAGGAGGGAGCAGGAAGTCCCGCCGGCGCTTGTTTGAGCGGCTGGAGCAGGAAGAGCAGAGATTGAAGAAGCACGACGGCCGTTGGATGGACATCCAACAGTATACAGGCCATCTGTGGAAAACAACATACAGCCCATCTGCCATTATTTCAAATAATTTACAGCCCATTTTCTAATTCTTACGGGTTTTTTTGGAGCCCATATTCTTTCTGTTAGCATTACAGCCCATATTGTGGCCATGGTTAAAAAATTATACGAAATTTTGCATATGTCGGTGCGGTCTGAACTATTTTTAATCCTGAAATTTCGAGTCACATTCAGACTGATTTTAAAAATAAATGTATATCAATATAAAATCCAATAAATTGTCCACGCATAAAAATCAATGCAATTTAAAATCTCGAAATGAAAAAAAGATATTTGAAAATAATTGCCGGTTTGACGTGTTTTAAAAATGTACAATCCATTTCTCATTACTGATAGGCCATTTTCTCGGCCAACCGAATGAAGCTCTCCTCATCTTGAAAGATGTGCAGCCCAACATGCCTCATAAAGCGACTTACTTGACAAATCACAAAAGAACTGGGCTAGCCATTTTTAGAAAGAAAAAAAAACTATTGGGCTGGTCTGTGGTAAACATAAAAGAAAAGGCTGTCTAGACAGGCCAGAGTGTCCCGCACAGCCCAGTTGACACCCTGCTTCCATCTCAAAAACAAATTAGATAAATGCCACTCCAATTATGGCGATTCATAAAAATGCCACTACAATTTCCAAACTTTGAAAAATGCCACTGCAATTTTTGCAAACTTTGAAAAACGCCACTGCAGTTTGTAAACTTTGAAAAACGCCACTCCAGACTTGGAAAAATGCCACTATAAATGGCCTGAAATGGCATTTTTCAAAGTTTGGAAATTGAAGTGGCATTTCTCGGATACACCAGATTTGGAGTGGCATTTATCAAATTAACCCAAAACAAAAATAACTGGCGAGCTGCTGGGTCCCTGGTGCCAGCCGCTCGTTGTGCAATTCTCTTGTTTATTGACTACGTTGATAATGGCATGGGACCCAGATGTCAGAAATCCACTAGGAGGAGCCATTTTTTTATTGGCTTGAAATAAGGAGGCACTTGCTTGCGTACTGCCATGACCTTGGCGGGTCCCTGTTGTCATCCTCTCCACGTGCAATCATCTCCTGATTGTGTACGCGTCAACTTGCTAGGCCCACAAGTCAGGCTCTAAACCGTGGAGGACAAACACAACCCATTTTAAAAAATAACAGCCCATTCCATACGTTCAAACGGAAAGTTCAACATTCAGACCAAAGTAACAGGTCTGATCCACATATAGAGTACTGAACTTCCACGTTGACAACCATCATAGCCAAGTTAACTATCTACTCCCACTAACACTCTAGTAGCGTACAAGTACTAACTTACTCTTAGCTAAATAGACGATGCCGGCCACCATCTGCTGTCCATGCTAAATGCCGGCACCGGCGTCCTCCGCCTCGCCTCGGACTTGCCAGAGGTGCGATAGAGTGCGTTGCTTGCGCGCGTTGGCCCTTTCCATGCCGGCGTGGTCCACCAAAGCTTCGGCTTCCAAGCGGGAAACCCACTTGACGAGATGTAGTAAGAATTGGCGTCGCGAACGCGTGCGTGCCCGACAGCCTCCAGGGCTATTTTCCGGGCGCCGACCTCCACGTAGTCGGCCCAGTTGTGGGCGCTCTACTCGCGACTTAGAGCATCGGTGCGCCGCTGCTCCATGTCCCGCTGGCGGCGCAAATCGGTGATACGCTGCTCCTCCGCCAGGCGGTCGCGCTCCAACAACTCCTGCTCCTCCGCCATGCGGTCGCGCTCCAACAACTCCTCGATCTCTGCATTGCCGTCTAAAGACAGATAGAATGCCTTCTCCCTCCGCCTGCCTTCCGGTGAAAGCCCGAACACTAGTTCCGGTGGTGACCGCCTCCGGCGTCGCCTACCATGGACGGGCGGGGGCATGGCGGACATGGCGAGCGACGTCGGGCCGGTGGGGGCTTATGAGGATATGGCGAGTTGGGTCACGGTGGCACCTAAGAAGGCCGGTAAACAGTACTTATAGGCGGAAGGTAGCACGACGGTCATCGGAATTCAATGCATAATGGCTTAGCACGCCAGCTTGCCATGGAAAACTAGAGAAACTGAAATTATGACTGTGTCATCCCGTCCCGTCTGGGTCGCACGCCGGCATGGCGGTCAAACGAGTGCACTCGAATCATCTCCCTCCTTGTCAATAATGATTCCATGGATTTAAAGCGTATCTTTTTCGCATCAGTTAGCTGCCTTAATTACGGCCGGCTGCATGCAGGCACTCAGAATCGCCTGCAGGCAGTACGCGAAGCAGCATGCAACGAGTCGCAGCCAAGGGCACGCATGCAGCCACTTAAATCGCTGGAATTAATTAGGCTTGAACTTCTGCATGCCATTAATTATTGCCATGCCTTGGTCTTGTTGCTTTGCTCATGGGACTAATAAATCCCGGACGGAGGGAGTACCTTGGTTGGTGAGAGGTTTGAATTAAGCCCTGCATACCGGAAAGGAGATACTAGTACGTGCGTGATCCGCTATTTATTCATGTAGGATCGAGTAGGTCGTTTCTTGAATTGAGCCCTGCAAACCGGAAAGGAGGTAGTACGTGTGTGATCCGCTATTTATCCGTGTAGGATCGATAGTGTAGCTTGTCAGTTTCTTCAGAGGTAGGCATTTTTATCCGTGTAGGATCGATAGTGTAGCCTGCCAGTTTCTTCAGAGGTAGGCATTTTTATTCAAAAAACTGCCACTTCGCATCTTGCGTCGCAAATAAAACTGCCAGGAGCGCATTTGTAGGCTAGCTAGTGATCGATCAGTAACTTGTAAACACTGAGCGAACAGAAATAAGTAACTGTTAATGCATCTCAATGATTCACGGATCATATACAAATATGTAGCTCCAAAAGCAAAGATCAGCCACTTCGGATCTCGCATCGCAACTAAAACTAACTAGTACGATTCCCATACATAAGATCAACATGCTAATGCATCTCAATGATTCACAGATCATATACAAATATGTAGCTCCAAAAGTAGAGATCTAGAAAAAACATCTGTTCTTCCTACTAACATGGATGCTTCTCTTGGCCAACATTCAGTACAGACTGAAAGACAAATTTGTTTGTGAAGTCTACAATTCCTCTTGCAAACATAAGTGGTTTCACCAACAGCTGGAACCATGAGAATGAACCACACATGATGGAGGAACATCCACTGCAATATGATTTGGTCTTCTCTCGATCACACTGCGAGACTATTTTCGGAATACAAACTTTAACTTAGGCAAAATGATGCCCATTGTATAATCAGACCAAAGCAATGAAGCACCTAGTGTTGGCCAATAAATAGTACAGTACTACTTTTCTGCAGTCCATGAAGTGACTATCCAATCTTTCTGTGTCTATTTTCAAATGGCATTGCATGTAGTGACTATACTATTCTCTTGTGCAGTTCAACCAAAATTGCGGACACTTTGTTTGTTTGCCAAATAGCAACGAGCAGACATCTCTGTCTGCACAAATATCAAACATCTAGTAAACATATACCACACCTTGTATTTTCGGTTTAAACATGTCTCTTCTGCTTAGCATCTGTCATGTTCTGCACTGGACAATCTGATACAGTTATGTTTTGCCCTGGACAATTTCATACTGAATTGATTTGCTAGTTCAGAGCAGAAATATAGCGCCTATTCTTCACCAGACCAAGGATATCCATGTTCGCAGTGATGGAAGAGGTGAAATCAATACAACCAAAATTGAGCATCCAATCATTGAATCATGTCCTGCACCTCCAATGTAGGTCCACCCTGCCAATAAATTCACATGCAAACCACTAGTATTACTATCTAATGACAGTACAAAAAGAGTAGCAAGATAGTAGCAAACCATGTACCTTCGTAATGAACAGCTCATAGTGCCACCAATTGGATATAAAGGTTTGGAAAAAACATGCTCCTAATGTTGAACCAGTTGGACTTTTTGTGCAGTTCCACTAAAATCGAGCATCCTTGTTTGCATAGATATTGAAAGTGTGATTACTCTAAAAGTGGCGCTAGTTGAAGCATAGACTCAAAAATATAAGCATTCCAATTTCATAATGGGAAAAAGGTAGCAAGACTATTTCTAACCACCTGTTTGAAGGAATAAATAAAGCAACAACGGCTGATGTCAGGAAGGCATACATAGTTTTTTTCTAAAAAACTGAGCCATTCCTGACCTTTCCTCTTCTTTTAAGCAAATTTTGTGCAGTTCTACTAAAATAAAATGCCATCACCGCCTTGACAATTCAGTGACACTGTACAAAAGGAAACGACTTAGCATTACATCGTGATGTCAGGTATGTAGTCAACAGGCATTAGAGACAAACATACAGACCTCCTCCGATAACATAATGAACATTAATTTTAACAAAGGTGTGACTAGCTTTACCGGGATAATTTGAGTGAACTCTACACCCTTTGTTCCTTAATATAAGACGTTTTCGCGGTTCAATTTAAAGTACCCAAACGTCTAGTATTTAGAAAAACAGGTAGTAGTTTTCTTGAGCACATATCTGGGAAAGCCTGCCACACTTTATTTATGTCCATACGCTAATGCAACACCATTCGAATGCTACAAATATACACTAATCCAGTGGCTAGTGCAACAGTAGAGTAGTTAGTTTATTATAGGGTACAGTACAATGGTTTTACTGAACAGATTTCAATAAACTCTAGCACTAGAAGGTTTCTATAAGAATTAACAATACAAAATGTAAAGGTAACAAGTTTCAGCATTGGTATACTAGCTCTGCATGAGCATTAAACCAAATACAAAAGTCTGAAGGTAACTAGCATTATTAACTAATGACAGTATAAAAAATTTGCAAACCATGTACCTCCAAGGTAAATATCATTTCGAACTCGGGGGGACCTTAAAAATTGCTATCCCAATCTTGGTAATCAATCAAACATAAAAACTTGATCGAATGAATCAAGAGAACAACCGGAGGAGGAGGTGCCCACTCTTGACCTTTCCTCTTGTCTTCATAATTGTCTGTGCAGTTTAACCAAAATAAAATGACATCAGCGCCTTGGCATTTTGGTGACACTGTACAAAAAAATTAACTTATCTCATGAAAGTGAGGTATGTAATCTATAAGCATTAACAGTGCAAAAATCTGAAGGTAGTAACAAGTTTCATCGTTGATATACTGGCTGTGCAACAACATTAGAATGCCTTAGCTGAAAAATCTTTAATACATCCACAATCAACAGCTAACCCTGAAATAATCCAGTGACATTAAATGGCATTGCTTAAATTTATCGGTGGCATTAGACTGAGAGCGGCATTAGTTAAATGTGGCATCACTTTAGCAGTAGCATTGCTTGACTTGACTGCTGGCGTTATACTAACAGCAAAAAAAGTGGCAATATAAGAGCATGGGAGGCCCATTCGGACAGTGGGCGCACCAGTACGATGTACCTCCATGGACGCAGAGTGGTGAGGGAGGTATGGTTGCCTAGAGCAACAAATATCCAGGCAGCATATGTGGATTACGTCCCATTTTTGCTCTCTTTAGCCACCTTTTTCCTATGCGAGGACAACAAACCGACCGACCTGGTCATTCTCTATTGCGTTGTCATGCCTTTCTACCCTTCTTCAACCAAGAGACACGAGACTCGTTCCTTAGCTACTGATTTCCCCTTTTCAACCGAGATGCGGGTTCGATGCCTACTCTCTTGGACAGTACAGTCTCCCTTCCTTTCCTTATTCAACCCAGACATGGATTAGTCTGCATGAAGTAGGGTTTCCTTTAATAGTGCAAATTATGGTTTTCGTCTGCATGGCCAGCAGAGCAGAGGATAGCAAATTGGGAAGATGGTGGAGTGGAAAAAGATCCACATGCAACGACGTGGCAGATGGGGCAATAGAACAAGGTTATGGTTCAAAAAGAGGTAGCATACCTGAGGGTCGGCGGGAAGTGGCTTCGCTCGTGGTCGTCGTCCTCCGCACACACTACGGCAGCGAGCTTGGGGACGGAGGCCATCCCGCACAGGCGCTAGGTCTGAGAGGACGACCTTGTCGTCAGTGCGTGACCTTGCTCGCCGACGACGAGTGCGTCAACGCTGCATGTCCTTTTCTTCTCCGGTGGATCTGTGACCACCGGTGAGGAGGGAGAGAGGGGCCATCTTTTTTAGATCTGGAGAGAGGGTGGTAGTGTGAGAAGCAAGTGGGCAGCCCTTAGCAAGAAAGCGCTCAAGCTCCAGCCTATATATATTTTTTATACTACTAGTACTGGAGGTGGAGTAGTGGTAGAGTAGTTTATATTTTCTCTGTGTATAGTACCAGTTAGTCATGCTTCAAAACTGATCGGCACGCCATTAAAAAGTAAAGGTCAATAACTAATGCGGCACCTCGGGCCAACGCGGCCAGATCGCATTTTGCACGAGAAATTACAAACCATGTTTCGTTGACATGTGGTCCCGTTCCAACATATCAGTGAGACGACGGCGAGTAGTAGGAGTATTTCCGAACAGACGTGTAGGTCGAGGCGCCTCTTCGTGAACCGTGGCAAACTCGCAACCGTCCACCGACTCTTCGCCTTTCCCTCTCGATTTGGAACTGCTGTCGCACACTCTTACTCTCCCTCCTCCATTTTCCTTCAGCCCTTCACCCTTTCTTCTGCAATTGTTCGATCGTCTTCTCCATGGAGGGAATAGGTCGGAAATGAGCCCGTTATTCTTGCCCCGATCTGAAAGACGATGTGGTGGAGGAACTCATTGATCGGTGCGACGTCATCTCCTCGGCTAGCATGGCAGGTTCCTTCAAGCCCATTCTCGACTCAACTAATAACATCATTACAAAGAACCCAAGAGTCAAGGAGCAGTTTGATCTCCCCTATCTTCTTCGTTGTGACCCTGATGATGACTGGCGCCGGCACGACGAAGGCCTCGCCCTGTGCAAGTTGATGCTGCTTGATAATGATACGTATGATGTTAAGATGCCATCGCTTGAGGGCAAGGCTTGGGCAGGCGCAAAAGGAGATTGGGTTGTTTACATTGGGTCCAACTGCGAGTGGGAACTTGTGAATGTGTACACTCGTCACCGGGTTCCACTTCCAAAAATCTCAGCACACTACCCAGAGGTTGAGCACACCGGTAATGTACGCACGTTCAAATACGATCATGGTGACTGTATTCTACGGAAGATAGCAATTTGTCGAGTTCCCAACCGCTCTTGGAATTACAGCAACTATGATGTTGTTGCTATCTTCGACAAGCTTGTTGCCGTCCTTGATGGTTTCACTCGATGGATATTGCTCAAAAATCAGTTTCTGTACACGGATGAGTATTGTGATGCAATTCAATACGAGCGCCTTGTGTTTGCTGCCACCACTCGTGGCACTGTTTTTGCATGGCATCCTCATAGTTTCGGTATGTTTTTCTTCCACCGTAATTATAATTGTTTCATCCACATGCATGCGGGTTAGCAAGTTTCCCTTTACTAATTAACCTTCTTCTTGTGTTTCCAAGGTCCTGTGAACATCCCCCCACCTATACTTGAAAATTTTAATAACCAAGGGGGAGATGATGATGGTGATGATCACGAGCATGAGGACGAGCAGCACCCATATACTCTGTGGCGCCTGGCAACTAATTCCGATGGATCACCTCTTCTTGTGTGTATAAAGTCCACTGATGATGTTACTGCTAAGGAAGCAGGTGTCTCCCATGGTCGCACTCTCCGGACCTATTCCAACACCCGTTGCATGGTATTCAGAATGGAAACTAGTGTGCTAGCGCCAACTCGTTCTCCCTGGTACAGAATTGATAGTCTTGGAGAAAACTCGCTCTTCCTATGACAAAACTATTCGATGATGGTGAAAGGCGATCCAACTGCTGTTGACACATTTATGAGAAGCAACTGTGTCTATACCTCGGAAATTTGTGTGGTTCCCTACCCTGGTAGGGATATAGTAGGCCGCTTCAGCCTGGATGATCAATCCTGCGTTGGTTTCCAGATCGACAATCGATGGCCCGTCCTAGAGAATCACTTGTGGTCCAAAGAAAGCATTTCCAACGCCGAGGAATGGTTGAGTTGAAGTTCATTTCATTGCTTGTTATTTGTTGTGTGGTGAAAACTTTAGTATTTATAATGTATCCTTGTTGTCGATGTGGGTTGATGACCTGTTGTACGTAATAAAATGATATGCGTGTGATAAACTTACTAAATTTATGAATGGCTTTCGAGTCACTTCTCTGGGTGAGTGGTGCGATGAGGCAAAAAAATATTTTCCGAATACATAATTGTACGTGCATTGCAACAGGTTATCGGATGAGGCCAATCAACAATAGTAGTACACTATTTGTACTAGCTTCACATGCTTCGCGCGTCGGGTGGGTGTTTTTACTGTAGCCATATGTTAATGTGTTCGTTGTACGTAACCAGCACCTCGAATTCTCGATACTAGTACTATATAGTAGGAGTAAGTAGTAGGAGTAGTAGGGTGGCATGGGCCAGAACAAGCATTCACGTGCAGGAGTATGGCACACGCCACCACCACGACATCCATCTGACACCATATTATTTCTTGGAGTCCATGCTAGAGCAATCTATTCAACCTCGTCGTTTCTCTAACTTCAGCCATCGCGCAACGGGCGAGGTGGGGGTTTGCCGATAGTCGGTTTCCTTAACTGTGGTCCCACTTGTAAGGCCAACTCCAACGCATGACCCCAAACGCACCTCCGTTTTGCACGAACTCCAACGATAATTTTGACTAGAAAAGCAAGACCAAAGAAAACAAGAACCACAAGAATACATTTTACTACTCCTATAAGTTGGATTAGTGCCTTCTCGATGCATTCATTGTTGATCTGTGGAGGCTCGATCTTGCGTGCTTCTTTCTTCTTCGAGTGTAAAGAAGTAGACGTTGCTTCCTCGCATCTAGTCTCATGTCTAGCCTCTATTCTAGTAGGAGTATCAACAAGTGTAATAATCTCATCTCTTGCGTCTGTGCTAGCTAAAAGTGATAGAACATCTACTAAATTGCGCTCTATCAATATATGGATGTACTCTTCTTCCCAATACAAAAACTTGCATCCATTCTACTCCCTCCGTTGCACAATACATGCCTTCTATTTGTCAAAATATATATGTATCTAGACATGTCTTAGTATATAGGTACATCCATTTTTGGACAAATGGAAGTCAAGTATTTTGGAACGGAGGGAGTACACAATAAAAATTTTAAGTTAGCACAACTAGTCTAATCCGAGAGCAGAACCGAAGAATTGGTCGGGTTCTTCCTCCTTTTGCAGACACGTGGGACATCCAGCATCCAGGTCGTGTCATGAAAGAAAATAGAGTGGTAGTTGAAGCCACGAGATGTGCATCTTGGGTTAAACTGTAAATAGAATCTTACTACTCTTGAGTAACTCCAAAAGCGGCCACTAAAGATCTTTATTGGATTTGTTTGTCATCACCAGCACGTCGAGGTGAAAGATGTGCAGGTTCAGTGGGTCCTCTTGCATTTTCACTGACATATGGGGCCGCATGTGAGTAAACAGACGATGGGCTCCGCGCGTCCGCTGGCTGGCTGAGAAGAGATATAGGCTCGATATAGGCTCGATATAGTGGGGTGGCATGGGCCATAACTCAGTAGCATTCACGTCTAGCAGTACGGCACACGCCACCCACACGAGTCCCATTTGACACCAATTTTCTTGGAGTTCGTGCTACAGCCATCTCTTCTCCCTCCTGTTTTCTCAGCCATCGCGCGGTGGGCGGGGTGGGGGTTTGCCGATAGTCGGTTTGCTCAACTGCGGTCCCACTTGTAAGTGAAAATGCAACACCGCACGCATTCCCGCTTGAGCGGCGTGCCGGACCAACCGTGTGGGGGTGCGACGCGAACACGGCAGGCTTTTCCTTTTGAACTCGTAACTTGTAAAATTTGGTTCTGCTCCATGGCGCGACCGATAGATAGAAAATAACGATTTTGCCTAGAGTAATGAGAAGTTTGGTTCTGGTGCCGTTCATGCATGGAGTACATACGAAAATTATGAAGTTGATGTGAAAGGTAAGATAATTACTGTAGTATCATATACTTCTACATGGATTTGACGGAAAGATAAAAATACATACGGATCCATCAACGTTCAACGACATCCTCACTCCCTAGTGCGCCGGGTCACCAACCGACGTGTGAGGAGCAGCGACGTTGGCGGCGAGCTCAATGTGCTTCTGAACAGTGCCGTCCAAGGTTGCCCTGCGCTCCAAGAAGGCCAGCGTCCTATCATCCTCCTCTTGCATGTAGTAGTCCTTGTGGACGATTTGCGCGTAGACGTGGGTGATTATGTCGATGGTGTCTTGCTGCGCCAGGCGCTGTGCGACGAGCGCGACCTCGAGGTGGACATTCTCCGGCGCGACCGCGGGCAGTCGTAGGGCCACCAGTGCGTCGAAGAGGTTGTTACCATAGTGGCCGTTGAGGGTGGCGGGCATCGTAGAGCCTGGGCGCGTCGGCTGGAGGCTTACGTCAAAGTCGTCCGCAAGCTTCTTGACGACGGTGAACTTGTCGAGGAAACCGATGAGGACCTCGTCGAACAAGGAGACGAAGCTGTCGTCCAAGTGGCCCCTCGCCCTGGCGGCCTCAAGCAATACTACCTGGAGACGTTCCTCGGTGCCGGGCCACAGGCCGGCGTCGTGGACCATCTGGCACAGCCGGTTGATGCTCGCGCTCATCGCCTCCATGGGTCTAGCGTAGCTTCTAGTCAACTGATCTTGCGATTCGAGTGATCACTCAGCCCTTGGTTAGCATGCGTAGGTGCGTAGGATTTCGTACTACTCCTCGGCCCTCTACTGCACCTGCCTTTGGTTGTATGATAGGTGGGCCAGCCACCCCCTGGGGCCACGTGTCATTCACCCAAAGGCAGTTGTCGTAAGTCAATGAAGCTGTGTCCCCCTCCGTGCCGGTGCAGTATAGTCATCTCACCGGACCTCTAGTTGGGGCCAAACGAGAGAAGTTTGATGTTTACTGGTTTATTGGTCCCCCTTGCATTTTGCGCCAAGTTTTGACCTTTGATTTAACTAATAAAATGTTAATGCATGTAAACAAAAATGTTGTGTAAGTCACCTTACGAAATACAAATAATCCCAAAATACTTAGGCACGGTGCATTAACTCCCTCCTTGTTTCTTATTTCGTGACATATCAACCAATGAGAGATGTGGGCCGTGCATGCTTTCAATGACTTGAGACTACCAAACATGACATGCAGTGTTTAGTTCATTGCATGTAATCCTATTAGTACTCTAGTTAGGAGTAGAAAAAAAATTAAGTTCTCTCGCCGATAGGAATAAAACACCATGTATTTATTTACAAAGGGAGTAGTACATTTTTGGTGACATGAATTACTAGATATTGCTAGTCAAATACTAAAATCCAGATGGACGTGGTAGTACTCCTAAATCCAGACGGTGGTGCTACTAGTACTAGTAGTAGTACTACCAATGTAGGAGTAGTAGTAGGAGTACTAGCACTGTACTATCCGTTGGTCAAATTATTACGTCCTGCTCCTCACAGTGAAGTGACAAGACCCTGCGCCGGAGATGACACCTGAGTATAGGCGCCGTGTTCGGCATACCATAGTCAGCCTCACCATCCGCAGTCACTATCATCATGGCTGTAGAGCTAGCCTGCTTACAACTAGCCCTGTTCGACATAATTTCCCGTGCGTAGATGCCCGTGCATTGCACGGAACACCAAGATTGGGGGTGGACGGCTCCGGCAGCGGCCATCGCGCTAGATTTTTCCACGGCCTTCTACTCCTAGATGTGTACACGTGTGCTGGTGTGTGTTGTGTGCTGGGTGTGCGCGAGTGCGTCCTTTTGTGCATGCCGCCGCGCAGTGGTGAATTGTGCGCGAGTGCGTCCTTCACGCGCAAGAAGTTTGTCCTCAATGCGCCCTCAATTTACTAGCGTGCGGGGTGCTACCCCGAGTGGTTTCAACTTTGTTTACTTCACCGCGTGTCAGATGGGCCTTTAGTTTACTTATTTTCACCCACTGCCACATAGGCCAGCACACGAAGATACAAAACACGAGCTGACAAGGCAGCATGTGGATTGGTTGACCGGTCAACTAAACAATATACGGAGCTATACGCTAACACAATGAGCGTATAATCCGTCGGTATAGAGAGTTCGAGTGAGAGGGGAGGCCCGTGAGAGATAGCAGAGAGAGAGAGAGAACGAGCTACTCCCTCCGTTCGATAATGTAGTTCCAACATTTTTTTAAGTCAAACTTTTGAAACTTTGACCAAGTTTATAAAAAAATTACTTATATCTACAATACCAAAGATAAATGATAGTATGAAGTAAGTACATGTTGTGATGAATCTAATGATCGTTCCAGATGTAAATGTTTTTCTCCACATATACCTGGTCAAACGTTTCTGAGGTTTGACTTTTCAAAACATCCATATGCTTATGGACGTGACAGAGTCCCTAACAAGAGAGAGAGAGAGAGTGAGTGAAAAAAGTGTGTGTGCGTGTGTGAAAGAGACATGGACAACACACGATAAAAGTAGAGAAAAAGTGTGCATGTCTTATGTAAAACATATCACACATGCATCTTCGACAACAGAGGCAAGGTGGGGAGATAGTGTGTGGTTGTTTGGAACCGAGAGAGCAAGACCCCTAGCACGTGGCCAAGAGGGGTATGACAAACAAGGGAGAGAGGTCGAGAGAGACGTACGGAGAAAATGCAGACATGGGGAGGAGAGAGTGTATGTTTGTCATACAGAGATCCCCTAGAGATCGTGATGGGACTACATGGGTGGGAGATCGAGTGACAAGGTGTGTGCGCGATAGAAGATGCCCCGAGAGATATCGAGATAGACCATGCACATGTTTGTGATGGAGACTAAGTTTAGCTAGTCATATACATATAGGGGGGACTGCGTGTGCCTACAATTGAGTGAGAGACCATCATACTTGGCTAGCTGGCCATGAGATTGTGTGTGTGCGCGTGTGAGATGGATAGAGAACGAGGGGGAGATATAGAGTTTTAGATCGGCCTATCGAGTGCGAGTGAGATATGCATGTGTATGTGTGACCCAGGTGGATGGAGAGTTTGAGAGAGGGGGGAAGAGCTCCGAGACGACATAGTGATGCGTGAGAGAGTTACAGGCAAAGAGCCAAGGAATCTGTGTGCGTACGATGAGTGCACCCAAGATATCTAGCTTGGACTAGCTAGAGTATCATACATAGTGTGCAAGAGAGACCTATAGATGGTGTATATATGCATGCAAACTAGAAAGACCACCCCCCACACACACAAAGAGAGAGAGATGGAGAGAAAGGGAGAGGGACGAACAAGGTTTTTGTGTCGGATGCGTGCGATAGAATTGAAGATTGTCGGCGAGAGAGAGAGAGAGAGAGAGAGAGAGAGAGAGAGAACAGGAGTCCGGGAGAGGGGGAGGTCGCGTTTTATGCATCAAAGACTGATATAAACCATGTTTCGATATAAACTTGCATTCAAATATTTAAATTGGAGAACATGTTGTCTGCAATCCACACATGAACGGATATATGCGTATATCAAACAAGTTCATTAGTTTGACTTTCAACATGTTCATGGAGTACTATAATACTGTACAACATGCTACTCGATTGAGGTGTTCAATTTTGGATTTAGTTCACTATTTTGACCTACTGAACGAGCTATTTCATTGAACCGAGATATTTCATTTTGCGTTTGGTTCACATTTTTAAGTGGGTCAACTATTTGTCATATAGTAAATCGCTAGCAACGAGCATGTAAAAACACATTACTCCCGAGCATCATCTCTCCATCTAAAAAAGAAGTGGCAAGCTAATATTTCAAAATTTGATCCGAATCGACTTGGTAAGGTAGATGTGGATGCTCGTTCTCCCAAAATTTGAACGAACCGTTAAACATCCTCTTTGCTCGGTGGAATTCGCCCGAGCAAATAAATGGGAGACACGAAATTACCGTCCTATGTGGGACACGCATCAATTGGCCCGTTGTACATCGAGGGTAGGTTCGTAACTTCATCCAAGCGCGCCTTCTCCTCGGCCGAAATGACATGTGCCGAATAATTCATAAACCATGGTCGGAAAAACACGCTCTCCTCACCCAAAATAGCTCGCGCCCACTATTTCAAAACATGCTCTCCTCGCCCGAAATCGCTCGCGCCCACTATAGTTCAAAACACGCCCTCCTCGCCCGAAATAGCTCCCGCCCAGAGAAGCAAAGTTACTATACTATCCCCGACCCTCAGTACACAAACCCAAGCCGAGAAGCCTATAGGCAAGGGTAGAACTGTAACTCCCCCTCACATTTTAGACAAAATGCGTCCGTAAGACATGGTTCCACTCCCCTCCCAATTCCCCCCGCCCGTCCCCATTCATACCTCGTGGGCGCCAAATCACCTTCTCCCCGGGAAGCTCCCTTCTCCCGAGCCGCGAAACCTCAGCCCCACCTCCATGGCGCCCCCACCGCACCAATTTCACAGCCGCCCTCCGCCCTAATGCCGGAGACGCTGTCCATTTGCCGTCGTGCACTGGGCCGTGTGCCTCTTACTCCGTGCTGCTGGTGCTGCCTCGACGATGGCCGGGTGAACCGTAGCGGAGCCGATTCACCCCCGCCGTTGTTCACGGTGCCGGAGCGGCTCCAACTTTGGATCTGTCTAGAGTCCTGGCGCTGCTTCAGTGTAGCCATCGACCGTCGCGGCATCGCTCTTTCCCTGCCGCCGGTCGCCACCGCAACCGCGCCGGCCTCACGGACTCGGCAGCTGGACCTGCCTACTTCACCATGCCGCCAGATAGGTCGCACCCTCATCTCAAATCACTTTATTTAGGCGTCAGTTGCCTGAATTTTTATTCTGGGCCAATCGATTTGCAATGGGAAGCAGCACCCCTCGAGGCGGCGGAGCTCCTAGGCTGCCGGTTGGCTGGTGTCTAACGTAAGGGTGCGGGGCTGCGAAGTTCGCCGCGGAAGCAGCGCTTAGATGGCTATCTTTTAGAGTTGCGTGGGTTGAAGGTACTGTCGCCGCCGGGTCTGGATGACGGGGAGTCTTTGTGGATTGGCCCGGGGGCGGCGCAACCACGGCAGTGCGGTGGGGCGGGGAGCGGGGTTTTGGCCGGGGCCACAGACGGCAGATGCAGGCTGCTCTGCCATTGGTCGCTGGCTCTTCGGGGAAGATTACGAACAGTGTCAGCCGAGAGGCACAAGACGGCCAGCCATCCGGCGTAGATCAGACAGTACCAAAATAAAATAAAATCATGTGACCCCAATTTAGTCTTCGGTCAACAGACGTGTGACCACTCTCGTACCTTGCTGTTGATCTCTTAGTGTATTTCTTCAGATCAAAGAGATATGTCGTTCTTAACATTATGATTATCTGCATCTTCAGACACACCGTC
Organism: Triticum urartu; assembly: GCF_003073215.2. Classification (NCBI taxonomy): domain Eukaryota; kingdom Viridiplantae; phylum Streptophyta; class Magnoliopsida; order Poales; family Poaceae; genus Triticum; species Triticum urartu. The sequence goes on from NC_053023.1 coordinate 86,418,048, forward strand.
TTCCGACTCACCGCAGCTGCTCCAACAAGGGAAGCATACACCAGAAGGGAGCTATAGTCCCCACTCAACAGTTCCCTGCATCGAATGCGCGTGCCCGACATGCACAGCCACAACAACTGGAGGGCCATCGACAAGTCAGCACATGATGCTCACTCCTATGGATGGCAGCCAGATAGGTTGTACCCTCATCTTACTTGTGTGCAACATTTATGGCTTTGTTATTCATCTAAGCATGGAAAATAGATCATCACATTTCACTGTATATTCATGCTGATCTCTTACGGGTCTTGTTCAGGAGTTAACGCTGTTCCATAGTTCAGCTAAGATACTTGTTCTTTAGGTAACACTATTCCATAGTTATCATCCATCAGCCAATGCTATCCCACAGGCTGGTGATTATATTATTATACCACTTCTAGTATTTCCTATGTTGTTCTTTAATACTTTTGTGTGCCATCTAGTTAATCTCGAGTACAAACGATACATATTCTATAGCTTTCATCTATGTTCTCCCTTTAGTTTATGAGACCTGTTGCTGCTAGTTAACCCCAGTCCTACTATTTATGTCGTCTCCTATAGGCACTCATTACATAAATCTAACTACTAGTTGTCTTCCATGCATGTCAGAAATTGCACACACTTATATATCCACAAGAACCTCATGGAGCAATATAAAGGCCAATAAACTTGATGTCAATGATACCCAATATGATGGAACATGTAAAGGCAGTTCTTCAGAAGACTTGCAGAAAGATGATGAATCCTCTTCACCCCACAAGGTCCTTGCTCTAACTTGGCCTATGATATGGGTACAACATGCATATAATGTCCTGGAGTGTATCTACTCTATTGCAATGCCATGTGCTTAGCATGCTGATCATGCATGTAAATATGTCATGCCTTCCTATTTTTCAGTACCTATTCCATTCATGATAACATGTTTTCAAATTTAAGTACTGTCATTCTACTCTATCGCAATGCCATCTGCTTAATTTGGACATCATGCTTCTGAATATCTTGTGCATTGTTATTCATCAGTATGTACTTCATCTGTCTGCCATACCATGTTTTTTACATTAAAGTGTTGTTCTAGTGCTCTGTTGCAATGCCATCTTATTTCCCCAATCATACACATGTATGTTGCCTTAGTTATTTCTGTATGTATTCTGCTAGAATACAGTTTTACATTCAACTAGTGTTTTTTTGCTGTGTTGTCCTGTCGTATCCCTAGCTCTTACACCATACTCCCTCCGTCCGGATTACATGTTGCCGAAATGGATAAAAAAGGATGTATCTAGAACTGAAATATGCCTAGACCCATCCATTTTTTCCGAATGGAGGGAATACGTGTCAACATGTCATGCCTTTCTATTCTTCAGTACCTATTCCATCTCTCTGCTGCCGCATGTTTTATAATTAAAGCACCATTCTTCTATACAAGGCATGCAAGGGGAAGACGACTATGTTAGAATCTGAAGGGTTACAAACAAGGCCTTTGCAAAAGATCCAAACGCCAGGAGATAATAAACCAACTCCAGTTTTTATAGATACTGCTCCAGAACAGAGAAACCCAACTCCTACTGATAATAAGTAGATTCCAGTGGCCAAAGAACTAGTCCGCTCCATTCCAGCAAAAATATGTCTACTCAATTCTAAGAAGTGTGTGCGTATCCTTGCATCATGAAATTTTATAGCATGCTGATCATATTTTCTACATGTTTCTTACCCATCTCGCTTTTAGAAAATAAGCTTAACATATAGAAGATTTTCTACAATGGTATCATTTATGAGGAAAGATTCTTGGAGGAATTCTCTGTGCTCCAATGTAGATGTAAGTACCTGTTGTATATCATTATATTTTTACATCAGCATGTATTTTGTTAATCGGCGTGAATCCAACCTTTATCTGATCTAAATTTAGTTGTAGCAAAATGTATGATTAAAGGCCACAATGTTGATTTTTGCAAGGAAAACTGCCTGGTAGTTTTGCATCCTGAGCTGCATGAGTGTACTATCTCATATCAGTGGGTTTGAATACTTTGGTTCTGCAGTGGGTTTTTAGTGTTTTTTTACTGTGTTGTCCTGTCGTATCCCTAGCTCTTACATCATACTCCCTCCGTCCGGATTAAATGTCGCAGAAATGGATAAAACTGGATGTATCTAGAACTGAAATACGCCTAAACCCATCCATTTATTTCCGGATGGAGTGAATACATGTCAATATGTCATGCCTTTCTATTCTTCAGTACCTATTCCATCTCTGTTGTAGCATGTTTTATAACTGAATCACCATTCTTCTATATAAGGCATGCAAGGGGAAGACGGCTATGTTAGAATCTGAAGGGTTACAAACCAGGTCTTTGCAAAAGATCCAAACGCCAGGAGATAATAAACCAACTCCATTTTTCATAGATACTACTCCAGCTCAGAGAAACCCAACTCCCACTGATAATAAGCAGATTCCAGTGGCCAAAGAACTAGTCCGCTCCAGTCCAGCAAAAGAATGTCAACTCCATTCTAAGAAGTGTGTGCGTATCCTCGCATCATGAAATTTTATAGCATTCTGATCATATTTTCTACATGTTTCTTACCCGTCTCTCTTTTTGAAAATAAGGTTAAACGATACAAGACTTCCTCCATTGGGGTCGTATTCGAGGAAAATATCTTGCAGGAATTCTCTGTGCTCCAGTGCTGATGTAAGTACCTATTGTATATCACTATATTTTTACATCAGCATGTGTTTTGTTAATCGGCCTGAATCTAACCTTTCTCTGATCTAAAATTAGTTGTAGCAAAATGTTAAAGGCGCCAATGTTGATTTTTTTAAGGAAAACTGCCTGGTAGTTTTGCGTACTGAGCTGCATGAATGTGCTATCTCATATCACGCACATTACTGAACTATAGTGCTTCTCTGGTTGCCCATTCATTCATTGTGTCAATGTTGCTTTCGTATTACCTTAACTGGCTGATGATAGATGTGCCATATTGTGTTAATTTGGTGTAGGATAGTGATGTCTACTACACAACCTTCTTCTTGTAGACGTTGTTGGGCCTCCAAGTGCAGAGGTTTGTAGGACAGTAGCAAATTTCCCTCAAGTGGATGACCTAAGGTTTATCAATCCATAGGAGGCGTAGGATGAAGATGGTCTCTCTCAAGCAACCCTGCAACCAAATAACAAAGAGTCTCTTGTGTCCCCAACACACCCAATACAATGGTAAATTGTATAGGTGCACTAGTTCGGCGAAGAGATGGTGATACAAGTGGTATAGGGATAGTAGATAAAGGTATTTGTAATCTGAAATTATAAAAGCAGCAAGGTAACTAATGATAAAAGTGAGCGTAAATGGTATTGCAATGCTAGGAAACAAGGCCTAGGGTTCATACTTTCGCTAGTGCAAGTCCTCTCAACAATAATAACATAATTGGATCACATAAGTATCCCTCAACATGCAACAAAGAGTCACTAATAGCGGAGAACAAACGAAGAGATTATGGTAGGGTACGAAACCACCTCAAAGTTATTCTTTCCAATCAATCCGTTGGGCTATTCTTATAAGTGTCACAAACATCCCTAGAGTTCGTACTAGAATAACACCTTAAGAAACAAATCAACCAAAACCCTAATGTCACCTAGATACTCCAATGTCACCTCAAGTATCCGTGGGTATGATTATACGATATGCATCACACAATCTCAGATTCATCTATTCAACCAACACATAGAACCTCAAAGAGTGCCCAAAAGTTCTACCGGAGAATCACGATGAAAACGTGTGCCAACCCCTATGCATAGGTTCATGGGCGGAACCCACAAGTTGATCACCAAAACATACATCAAGTGAATCACGTGGTATCCCATTGTCACCAGAGATACGCACGGCAAGACATACATCAAGTGTTCTCAAATCTTTAAAGACTCAATCCAATAAGATAACTTCAAAGGGGAAACTGAATTCATTACAAGATAGTAGAGGGGGGAAAGAAACATCATAGGATCCAAATATAATAGCAAAGCTCGCGATACATCAAGATCGTATCACCTCAAGAAAACGAGAGAGAGATCAAACACATAGCTACTGGTACATACCCTCAGCCCCGAGGGAGAACTACTCCCTCCTCGTCATGGAGAGCACCGGGATGATGAAGATGGCCACCGGAGAAGGATTGCCCCCTCCGGCAGGGTGCCGGAACGGGTCTAGATTGGTTTTCGGTGGCTACGGAGGCTTCTGGCGGCGGAACTCCCGATCTATTCTCTGTTCTGGAAGTTTTAGGTTACGTAGGTATATATGGGTGCATGAGGTACGTCGGTGGACCGAAGGGGGGGCCATGAGGTAGGGGGGCATGCCCCAGGGGGGTGGGCGCGCCCCCTACCGTCGTGAGCTCCTCCTTCATCTTCTGACGTAGGGTCCAAGTCTATCCGGTAGGTTTCCTTCCAAAAATAACTTCTCTAGTTGATTTCATTCCGTTTCGACTCCGTTTGATATTCCTTTTCTTTGAAACACTGAAATTGGCAAAAAACAACAAATCTGGGCTGGGCCTCCGGTTAATAGGTTAGTCCCGAAAGTAATATAAAAGTGGATAATAAAGCCCAATATTGCCCAAAACAGTAGATAATATAGCATGGAGCAAGCAAAAATTATAGATACGTTGGAGACGTATCAAGCATCCCCAAGCTTAATTCCTGCTCGTCCTCGAGTAGGTAAATGATAAAAAAGATAATTTTTGATGTGGAATGCTAGTTGGCATAATTTCAATGTAATTCTTCTTACTTGTGATATGAATATTCAGATCCGAAAGATTAAATACAAAAGTTCATATTGACATAAAAATAATAATACTTCAAGCATACTAACTAAGCAATTATGTATTCTCAAAATAACATGGCCAAAGAAAGTTCATCCCTATAAAATCATATAGTTTAGTCATGCTTCATTTTCGTCATACAAGAATGCTCTCATCATGCACAACCCCGATTACAAGCCAAGCAATTGTTTCATACTTTAGTAATCTCATACTCATAAAATTTCACGCAATACATGAGCACGAGCCATGGATATAGCACTATGGGTGGAAAAGAATAATGAGGGGGTTATGTGGAGAAGACAAAAAGGAGAAAGTCTCACATCAACGAGGCTAATCAATGGGCTATGGAGATGCCCACCGATTGATGTTAATGCAAGGAGTAGGGATTGCCATGCAACAGATGCACTAGAGCTATAAATGTATGAAAGCTCAACAAAAGAAACTAAGTGGGTGTGCTTCCAACTTGCTTGCTCACGAAGACCTAGGGCACTTGAGGAGGCCCATTGCTGGAATATACAAGCCAAGTTCTATAATGAAAATTCCCACTAGTATATGAAAGTGATAACTCAAGAGACTCTCTATATGAAGAACATGGTGCTACTTTGAAGCACAAGTGTGGAAAAAGGGAATAGTAGCCTTGCCCCTTTTTATTTTATTTTATTTTATTTTATTGGGCCTTCTTTTTTTTCTTTGGCCCTTCTCTCTTTTTTTGGGGACAATGCTCTATTGAATGATGATCATCACACTTCTATTTATTTACAACTCAATGATTACAACTCGATACTAGAACAAAGTATGACTCTATATGAATGCCTCCGGCGGTGTACCGGGATATGCAATGAATCAAGAGTGACAAGTATGAAAGAATTATGAACGGTGGCTTTGCCACAAATACTATGTCAACTACATGATCATGCTAAGCAATATGACAATGATGAATGTGTCATGATGAACGGAATGGTGGAAAGTTGCATGGCAATATATCTCGGAATGGCTATGGAAATGCCATAATAGGTAGGTATGGTAGCTATTTTGAGGAAGAGATAAGGAGGTTTATGTGTGAAAGAGTGTATCATATCACGGGGTTTGGATGCACCGGCGAACTTTGCACCAACTCTCGATGTGAGAAAGGGCAATGCACGGTACCGTAGAGGCTAGCAATGATGGAAGGGTGAGAGTGCGTAAAATCCATGGACTCAACATTAGTCATAAAGAACTCATATACTTATTGTGAAAATCTACAAGCCATCAAAAACCTCGACACTACGCGCATGCTCCTAGGGGGATAGATTGGTAGGAAAAGACCATCGCTCGTCCCCGACCGCCACGCATAAGGAGGACAATCAAATAACACCTCATGTTTCAAATTTGTTACACAACATTTACCATACGTGCATGCTACAGGATTTGCAAACTTCAACACAAACATTTCTCAATTTCACAACTACTCAACTAGCACGACTTTGATATTATTACCTCCATATCTCAAAACAATCATCAAGTATCAAACTTCTCTTAGTATTCAACACACTCATAAGAGAATTTTATTATTCTTGAATACCTAGCATATTAGGATTTTAAGCAAATTACCATGCTATTTAAGACTCTCAAAATAATCTAAGTGAAGCATGAGAGTTCATCTATTTCTTCAAAATAAAACTACCACCATGCTCTAAAAGATATAAGTGAAGCACTAGAGCAAATGACAAACTACTCTGAAAGATATAAGTGAAGATCAATGAGTAGTCGAATAATTATGCAACCATGTGAAGACTCTCTAAAATTTAATAATTTCAGACCTTGATACTTTATTCAAACAGCAAGCAAAGCAAAATAAAATGACATTCTAAGAATAACAAACATCATGTGAAGAAGCAAAAACTTAGGATCAATCGAAACTAACCGATAGTTGTCGAAGAAGAAAGGTGGGATGCCAACCGGGGCATCCCCAAGCTTAGATGCTTGAGACTTCTTGAAATATTATCTTGGGATGCCTTGGGAATCCCCAAGCTTGAGATTTTGTGTCTCCTTAATTCCTCTCATATCACAGTCTCCCTAAATCTCAAAAGCTTCATCCACACAAAACTCAACAAGGACTCGTGAGATAAGATAGTATAAACCATTGCAAAAACCTTATCATACTCTACTGTAGAAAATCACTAAAATTATTATTCAACATTTCATACTAAATGCCTCTGCATATTTAATAGTCCTATCCTCAAATAGAATCATTAAAGAAGCAAACATATGCAAACAATGCAAACATAACAGCAATCTGCCTAAACAGGATAGTCTGTAAAGAATGCTGCAACATCCATACTTCCCTAGCTCCGTAAATTATGAAAGAAAATTCCCACTGTAGTAAATTTATCATATATTAATATTCAAAAGTTTTCAACATTTTATCACATTCTGACTTTTCTAGGGAATTATTGCAACAGTGTTAAACTTTCTGTTTTCAAACAGCAACATGTATACTTGTAACATAGGCATAGTAAAGGCTATCAATGCCACTTTTATTGAAATAAAAGATGCAAAACATTGTTCTAAATAAAAGCAAGCAAATCCTAACAATATAAATTGACGCTCCAAGCAAAACACATATCATGTGGTGAATAAAAATATAGCTCCAAGTAAAGTTACCGATGGAAGTGGACGAAAGAGGGGATGCCTTCCGGGGCATCCCCAAGCTTAGGCTCTTGGATATCATTGAATATTACCTTGGGGTGCCTTGTGAATCCCCAATCTTAGGCTCTTGCCACTCCTTATTCCATAGTCCATCGAATCCTTACCCAAAACATGAAAACTTCACAACACAAAACTTAACAGAAAACTCGTAAGCTCCGTTAGCGAAAGAAAACAAAACACCACTTCAAGATACTGTAATGAACTCATTATTTATTTATATTGGTGTTAAACCTACTGCGTTCCAACTTCTCTATGGTTTATAAACTATTTTACTAGCCATAGATTCATCAAAATAAGCAAACAACACACGAAAAACAGAATCTGTCAAAAACAGAACAGTCTGTAGTAATATGGATCAAACATATACTTATGGAACTCATAAAATTCTCAAATAAATTTCTGGACCTGAGGAATTTATCTATTAATCATATTCAAGAAGAATTAACTAAATATCACTCTCCAAATAAAAATGGCAGCAATTCTCGTGAGCGCTAAAGTTTCTGTTTTTTACAGCATGATCAACAAGGTTCTCCCCAAGTCTTCCCAAAGGTTCTACTTGGCACCAACACTAATTAAAAGCATAAAACCACATCTAAACAGAGGCTAGATGAATTATTTATTACTAAACAGGAGAAAAAAGCAAGGAACAAAAGTAAAGTTGGGTTGCCTCCCAACAAGCGCTATCGTTTAACGCCCCTAGCTAGGCATGATGATTTCAATGATGCTCACATAAAGGATAAGAATTAAAACATAAAGAGAGAATCATGAAGCATATTTATAACATATTTAAGTCTAACCCACTTCATATGCATAGGGATTTTGTGAGCAAACAACTTGTGGGAACAATAATCAACTTGCATAGGAAGGTAAAACAAGCATAGCTTTAAGATTTTAAGCACATAGAGAGGAAACTTGATATTATTGCAACTCCTACAAGCATATGTTCCTCCCTCATAATAATTTTCAGTAGCATCATTAATGAATTCAACAATATAACCAGCACCTAAAGCATTCGTTTCATGATCTACAAGCATAGGAAATTTAATACTCTCCACATAAGCAAGATTCTTCTCATGAATAATAGTGGGAGCAAACTCAACAAAATAACTATCATGTGATTGGAAATTAAGATCAAGATGACAAGTTTCATGGTTATCATTATTCTTTAAAGCATACGTGTCATCACAATAATCATCATAGATAGGAGGCATGCTTTCATCATAGTAAATTTGCTCATCAAAGCTCGGGGGACAAAAATATCATCTTCATCAAACATAGCTTCCCCAAGCTTGTGGCTTTGCATATCATTAGCATCATGGATATTCAAGGAATTCATACTGACAACATTGCAATCATGCTCATCATTCAAATATTTATTGCCAAACATTTTATAGATTTCTTCTTCTAGCACTTGAGCACAATTTTCCTTTCCATCATACTCATGAAAGATATTAAAAAGATGAAGCGTATGAGACAAACTCAATTCCATTTTTTATAGTTTTCTTTTATAAACTAAACTAGTGATAAAACAAGAAACTAAAAGACTCGATTGCAAGATCTAAAGATATACCTTCAAGCACTCACCTCCCCGGCAACGGCGCCAGAAAAGAGCTTGATGTCTACTACACAACCTTCTTCTTGTAGACGTTGTTGGGCCTCCAAGTGCAAAGGTTTGTAGGACAGTAGCAAATTTCCTTCAAGTGGATGACCTAAGGTTTATCAATCTGTAGGAGGCGTAGGATGAAGATGGTCTCTCTCAAGCAACCCTGCAACCAAATAACAAAGAGTCTCTTGTGTCCCCAACACACCCAATACAATGGTAAATTGTATAGGTGCACTAGTTCGGCGAAGAGATGGTGATACAAGTGGTATATGGATAGTAGATAAAGGTATTTGTAATCTAAATTATAAAAACAGCAAGGTAACTAATGATAAAAGTGAGCGTAAACGGTATTGCAATGCTAGGAAACAAGGCCTAGGGTTCATACTTTCGCTAGTGCAAGTCCTCTCAACAATAATAACATAATTGGATCACATAACTATCCCTCAAAATGCAACAAAGAGTCACTCCAAAGTCACTAATAGCGGAGGAAAAATGAAGAGATTATGGTAGGGTACGAAACCACCTCAAAGTTATTCTTTCCAATCAATCCGTTGGGCTATTCCTATAAGTGTCACAACCAGCCCTAGAGTTCGTACTAGAATAACACCTTAAGAGACAAATCAACCAAAACCCTAATATCACCTAGATACTCCAATGTCACCTCAAGTATCCGTGGGTATGATTATACGATATGTAGCACATTATCTCAGATTCATCTATTCAACCAACACATAGAACCTCAAATAGTGCCCCAAAGTTTCTACCGGAGAATCACGACGAAAACGTGTGCCAACCCCTCTGCATAGGTTCATGGGCGGAACCCGCAAGTTGATCACCAAAACATACATCAAGTGAATCACGTGGTATCCCATTGTCACCACAGATACGCACGGCAAGACATACATCAAGTGTTCTCAAATCTTTAAAGACTCAATCCGATAAGATAACTTCAAAGGGGAAACTCAATTCATTACAAGAGAGTAGAGGGGGGAAGAAACATCATAGGATCCAAATATAATAGCAAAGCTCGCGATACATCAAGATCGTATCACCTCAAGAAAATGAGAGAGAGAGAGATCAAACACATAGCTACTGGTACATACCCTCAGCCCCGAGGGAGAACTACTCCCTCCTCGTCATGGAGAGCACCGGGATGATGAAGATGGCCACCGGAGAAGGATTGCCCCCTCCGGCAGGGTGCCGGAACAGGTCTAGATTGGTTTTCGGTGGCTACGGAGGCTTCTGGCGGCGGAACTCCCGATCTATTCTCTGTTCTAGAAGTTTTAGGTTACGTAGGTATATATGGGTGCAGGAGGTACGTCGGTGGACTGAAGGGGGGACCACGAGGCAGGGGGCGCGCCCTACCGTCGTGAGCTCCTCCTTCATCTTCTGACGTAGGGTCCAAGTCTATCCGGTAGGTTTCCTTCCAAAAATAACTTCTCCAGTTGATTTCGTTCCGTTTCGACTCCATTTGATATTCCTTTTCTTCGAAACACTGAAATAGGAAAAAAAACAGCAAATCTGGGCTGGGCCTCCGGTTAATAGGTTAGTCCCGAAAGTAATATAAAAGTGGATAATAAAGCCCAATATTGCCCAAAACAGTAGATAATATAGCATGGAGCAATCAAAAATTATAGATACGTTGGAGACGTATCAGCTAGTTGCCCAAATGTTCGTTGTGTCAATGTTGCTTTCCTATTATCTGACTTGTCCAATGATAGCAATGCTAGTGTGTTAATTTTGTGCAGGCTGCTGAAGATAAGAAGACAAACTCTGAAAACAGCAAGGCAACCCCATTGTTTATTTCCAGTAAATCTAGGCCAGGTAATATGGCAATAACTCATGATTAATCTGTTTGGTTCCCGTCCTAATGTATGTTATGATGCAGTGGTCAAGACCACTGTTCAAGATATCTTCCGATATTCCGATAAATCGGCCGATTTATCGCTTACCGTTGTCTGACCGATAAGATTAATCGGCCGAAAAATCAGCCGATATGCCGATAAACTGGCTGATTTACCCCTTATCATGGGTCGACCGATAAGTTCCCGATAAGCGATATCCCCAACATTGGTCAAGACACTCTCCACTATCAATAATACAAGCCTGCCAAAATCGCCATCTGAATCTGTTCAGTAACCTCTGTCTCGAATGCGACGGAATAAATGTATGTTTGTGAACCAATTAATGGCTGAAGCAATGATGGAAATGGTGGATGAATCAGAGGTGCAGAGTCGTGCGACACAACAACTGATCAATGTTTTCAGAGACAGTGTGGCAAAGCAGCAAGAACTTGCCCACATGCTTATGGGCGTCATCTGTGCTGAGGTTGCAGATTGTGACGTTGTAGGTGGTTAGGTTCTGCTCATTTATTTGCACCGGTGTCAATCTTTGATTGCCAAGTGGATGTAATTTCCTGTAATATATTCTGGATGTGCAATGTTATTCCCTGTATGTCGTACCTTTGCTCGTCGTAATGGGCTCAAATTATCTAATTTGGCCTAAAGACATGAACGAACTTTAGTGGGCCCATTAAGTTAATGGGCCGTTACTAGGCCGAAAGTTAATGGTCAGCCCTCTTACCTCCCGGGTCGTTAACATGCCGACATCGAAGCGGGCAACAGGTGGCCCCAATTTATTTCACGGGCTGTTAACAGGCCGTTACTATGTTTGGGCTACATATGGCCCAACTACACCGTAGGCCTTTAGCAGGCCGAAAGAGACAGCGGGCTTGTATTGGACCATGAAGAGCATGGGCCGCTAAGAGGCCGAAAGTCAGGTCGTATTGTAAACGGCCCAACTGTGTTGTGGGCCTTTAGCTGGCCGAAAGAGAAACCGGGATGGTATTGGACCATGAAGGGCATGGGCCGTTAAGAGGCCAAAACTAAGGTCCGACTACAAATGGCCCAACTCATTTATGGTCCGTTAACAGGCCGAAAGGAACACAGGGCCGGGAATTGGCCCAACACTTAAATGGGTCGCTAAAAGGCCAAAACTCAGGTCCGACTACAATGGGCCCAACTAATTTATGGACCGTCAACAGGCTGAAAGTGACACCGGGCCAGAAATTGGCCCAACACTTAAATGGGCCGCTAAAAGGCCGAAACTCAGGCCCGACTACAAATGGCCCATCAGATTTATGTGCCATCAACATGCTGAAAGACACACTGGGCCGGAAATTAGCCCAACATTTAAATGGGTCGCTAAAAGGCCGAAAGATGTACATCCTGAAAATTGGCCTGTCCATTAAATGGGCCGTTAACAGGCTGAAATCTCATCGGGGCGATATTGAGCCCAAATATATAGCGGGCTGTTAACGGGCTCGAACTGACAATGGGCTGCAATGGTGTCAAATCTTTAACGGGCCGAATTGGCACATCTCGTATGGGCCGTGGGCTTAAATGGACCTGACACAAGTAGGCCTTATATGGGCCGGCCTGCTAATTTTTACTGGGCCGACCTTTTTCACCGGAATGGGCCACTGTTGGGCCGTGCCACGTGTCGTCCTATCATAGGCGCCTCCTGTCCAATGAGTGGATGACATCTTTCCCAACGATGAGCCGACACGTGTTTCCTCTAGCCAATGATGATTTTACACATGGAAAATCCCCATTGGTCGGTGCTGTTAACGGGTTATCGGATCCAAAACCCGACCTGATAGCTTAACGGCGTTCTGTTACGGTGGATGACACGTGTCGGTCACCCTTGACGAAAGCACTTCTGTGACGCGCGATTTATCGTCATGGAAGTGGACACTTCCGTGATGATAATTTTGGTAATGTCATGGAACACTTCTACGACAGCACAGGTATGACTATCTTGATTCTGTCATAAATTTGTCATGGATGTACATGCATGACAAAAAAAGCGACCTACTGTGAAAAACATGTATCATCACGGAGGTGTATTTTTTTGTAGTGCCAGCTCATGTCTACCGCGTAGTACTTCGTAGATAGTGTTACTACGGTAAGTAGATGGGCAGAGATAAACTGAGCTGAGTAAACTGAGCTCCACAAGTTTGATGTCGGGGAGGCTTAGGGTAGAAAGGACTACGGTCCTGGTAATTTTGAGCTCATTTGGTCAAGTATTTAGCATAGTTGCTGTACAACTGCCAAATCTGACCCAGAAATTGAATCAAGAAGGAGCACTCACTAGGAGTGAGGAATTTAGCTAAGACTTGGCAAAGCCTAATGATTTGGGTATATAATGATGTTGTAAAATTTTCATACCAAATGGACTTGCCAAAATGGTACTTCCTTCACAGCTATCATTTCTGTACAAAAACTTCAGAAAAATCCTCAGGGCAATTGGCTAGACGAAATGAGCCAAAATATTGTGGAGATAGGTTATATGGATATGAGAAGGCGTGGGAATATTTTCAGCCATAACGGGGCAAGATAAAATGCACTTGCTTCACAAACTGAGAAGTTGGACAGAAACCAAGAATTGCTCCGGTGCTCACATAGTTAAATGAAATGAACTGAGTTTGGGTGGAGGATGCTGATTTGAGATACTTGAGAGGATGGAAAAGTTTCATCCCATTTGTAAACTTTATGAAGGTACTTCCTTCACAAAGTTGCATTTTGGTCAGAAACTTTGAAAAATAGCACAGGGAGCTAGGATGAATGGATTGAGCTCATATTTGGCATACATGGGTTATTTATCAAGGTTAATCACCCTGCCAAATTGCAGCTCCATTGAAATTAGTAATAAAGCACTTCTTTTGCAAAAATTCAGAGAAGGCAGAAACTTGCATTGGATCATGTGCCAAAATTTTGAACTAAGGGTCATGAGATGAGGGTGGAACTAGTGATTATATAGCAAGGACAAGCTCCACAATTTATGTGAGAATTTTCCCTATTATAAAAATAGTAGTTCCTTTGGAAAATGGCAGAAATGCAATATTGGCATTAAATAGGAAAAGGCAATTTTCCTTATTTAATTATGGCCAATATATTTGTCAGAGCTTGGATTAGGCATAAGTATCAACTCCACCAATTCTCATGAATTTAGGAGATGGCTATCTATGCCTTTGGATTTTATTCCTCAGAAAAGCAAGAAAAGGAATAAATCACAATTCAAAAATATTGCATGGGACCTAGCAATATTTTTGCATATCCAAGGTTCAGAAAGGTAGAATGGTCTCTGGGAACAATTGGAATGATCAACAGATCAAGGAAAATGATGGCTCCTTTGTAAGCACAAAAGGGCATATCCAAATTCCAAAAATTTGGAATTAGGGTTTGAGAGAGTTGGGATGAGGTCTTGCCCACTGAAAAAGACATGAGCAAGGTTTTGAAAGGTTGAAATGACAAGAAATCTCAGAGTCATCCAACAAACTTAGGAGAAAGATTTTGAAAATGAGTGCCAGGAGAGAATAACAGCACAAAAATTGATAACCCAATTTTGGGGCTGTTACACAAAAAGCCCCAAAACATGCAGATTCCTAGAAGAAATAAAGCGTGCCAGCATGTACACAGCTTACCAGGTGGACGCAAATACGTTCAAGGTGTGTTCTCTCTTGGGCATGTCTGATTCAGAACCTAAAGACCCGGACAAGGGAAGGAACTACTTTGTGAAGGCCTCGGTAAACGAAGGTGAATACTACTGCCAATGCTGCAAATTCGAACGGGACGGGATTGTGTGCTGTCACATACTGAAAGTAATGGACATCCATGCGGTAACACGATTGCCCCGCCATTTCATACGACGGCGATGGACTTGGGACGCTGACGATGCGTTGGGGCCACAAACATCAAATGCAATTTTGGATGTGCATGATGAGAGACCAGAGGCAACCATGGACACCGTGAGGCGCGTTGTGTTGACCAAGAACTATGCTGAACTAATAGATGAAGTATGCAAGAGTGATGAGACAACGAGGGTGGCAGAAACACACAGGAAGGCCCTGAAAAGAGAGCTTGATGAGATCAAAAGGAGGAAGGCTGAAGAAGCCTTACATAGGTTCCCCCGCACCTCAAGAGTGCCTTCATCCACAGGGCCATCAGCTGAAAACTCGGAGGTAGGGTCTGGAACAGCAAGCACGCGAACCCAGGTCAGGAACCCGCTCCGTTCCATCACAAAAGGGTGTCCAAAAGAGGTGAGATACAATTTGGGGTTGGAAATTCAAGCAAAGCACAAGAAAACAAAGAAAGAGGCGGGCAACTCGTAAGCAACTGTGGAGGATTGTAACTTGGGTGTTGGTGACATTTTTTGTAAGGTAGATAGTCAAGATTTTTAAAAATGGGAGAATGACTGTTGGTGGACATCAAAATTTAAAGAAAGTGCCATGTATGAATGACTATAGTTGCCGCGTATGTGCTACTAAATCTGCCATACACCTTCCATCCAATATGCCATATAATTTCTACTGAATCTGCCATCGCATAGATTTCCGTTTTCAGACCACGCATTTTTTCACACACATTGTATTGTATGTTGGGTTTCGTAGTAATTTCAAAAAAATTCCTACGCACACACAAGATCATGTGATGCATAGCAACGAGAGGGGAGAGTGTTGTCTACGTACCCACGCAGACCGACTGCGGAAGCGTTGACGCAACATAGAGGAAGTAGTCGTACGTCTTCACGATCCAACCGATCAAGCACCGAAACTACGGCACCTCCGAGTTTGAACACACGTTCAGCTCAATGACGATCCCCGGACTCCGATCCAGCAAAGTGTCGGGGAAGAGTTCCGTCAGCACGACGGCGTGGTGACGATCTAGATGCACTACAGCAGCAGGGCTTCGCCTAAACTCCGCTACAGTATTATCGAGGACTATGGTGGCTGGGGGCACCGCACACGGCTAAGGAATAGATCACGTGGATCAACTTGTGTGTTCTAGGGTGGCTCTACCTCAGTATATAAAGGACCAAAGGGGGGAGGCTGGCCAGCCACAAGGGGCGCGCCAGGAGAGTCCTACTCCCTCCGGGAGTAGGATTCCCCCCCCCCCAATCCTAGTTGGAATAGGATTCCTCGGGGGGGGGGGGAAGAGAGAGAGGGGGCCGGCCACCTCTCCTAGTCCTAATAGGACTAGGGGAGGGGGGAGGCGCACAGCCCACCTTGGGCTGCCCCTTTCTCCTTTCCACTAAAGCCCACTAAGGCCCATATGGTTCTCGGGGGGTTCCGGTAACCTCCCGGTACTCCGGTAAAATCCCGATTTCACCCGGAACACTTCCGATATCCAAACATAGGCTTCCAATATATCAATATTTATGTCTCGACCATTTCGAGACTCCTCGTCATGTCCGTGATCACATCCGGGACTCCGAACTAACTTCGGTACATCAAAATGCATAAACTCATAATATAACTGTCATCGTAACCTTAAGCGTGCGGACCCTACGGGTTCGAGAACAATGTAGACATGACCTAGACATGTCTCCGGTCAATAACCAATAGCGGGACCTGGATGCCCATATTGGCTCCTACATATTCTACGAAGATCTTTATCGGTCAGGACCGCATAACAACATACGTTGTTCCCTTTGTCATCGGTATGTTACTTGCCCGAGATTCGATCGTCGGTATTCCAATACCTAGTTCAATCTCGTTACCGGCAAGTCTCTTTACTCGTTCTGTAATACATCATCCACAACTAACTCATTTAGTTGCAATGCTTGCAAGGCTTAATGTGATGTGCATTACCGAGAGGGCCCAGAGATACCTCTCCGACAATCGGAGTGACAAATCCTAATCTCGAAATACGCCAACCCAACATCTACCTTTGGAGACACCTGTAATGCTCCTTTATAATCACCCAGTTACGTTGTGACGTTTGGTAGCACCCAAAGTGTTCCTCCGGCAAACGGGAGTTGCATAATCTCATAGTTATAGGAACATGTATAAGTCATGAAGAAAGCAATAGCAACATACTAAACGATCGGGTGCTAAGCTAATGGAATGGGTCATGTCAATCAGATCATTCAACTAATGATGTGACCTCGTTAATCAAATAACAACTCATTGTTCATGGTTAGGAAACATAACCATCTTTGATTAACGAGCTAGTCAAGTAGAGGCATACTAGTGACACTCTGTTTGTCTATGTATTCACACATGTATTATGTTTCCGGTTAATACAATTCTAGCATGAATAATAAACATTTATCATGATATAAGGAAATAAATAATAACTTTATTATTGCCTCTAGGGCATATTTCCTTCAGTCTCCCACTTGCACTAGAGTCAATAATCTAGATTACACTGTAATGATTCTAACACCCATGGAGCTTTGGTGCTGATCATGTTTTGCTCGTGGAAGAGGCTTAGTCAATGGGTCTGCAACATTCAGATCCGTATGTATCTTGCAAATCTCTATGTCTCCCACCTGGACTAGATCCCGGATGGAATTGAAGCGTCTCTTGATGTGTTTGGTCCTTTTGTGAAATCTGGATTCCTTTGCCAAAGCAATTGCACCAGTATTGTCACAAAAGATTTTCATTGGACCCGATGCACTAGGTATGACACCTAGATCGGATATGAACTCCTTCATCCAGACTCCTTCGTTCACTGCTTCCGAAGCAGCTATGTACTCCGCTTCACATGTAGATCCCGCTACGATGCTTTGTTTAGAACTGCACCAACTGACAGCTCCACCATTTAATGTAAACACGTATCCGGTTTGCGATTTAGAATCGTCCGGATCAGTGTCAAAGCTTGCATCAACGTAACCTTTTACAGTGAGCTCTTTGTCACTTCCATATACGAGAAACATATCCTTAGTCCTTTTCAGGTACTTCAGGATGTTCTTGACCGCTGTCCAGTGATCCACTCCTGGATTACTTTGGTACCTCCCTGCTAAACTTATAGCAAGGCACACATCAGGTCTAGTACACAGCATTGCATACATGATAGAGCCTATGGCTGAAGCATAGGGAACATCTTTCATTTTCTCTCTATCTTCTGCAGTGGTCGGGCATTGAGTCTGACTCAACTTCACACCTTGTAACACAGGCAAGAACCCTTTCTTTGCTTGATCCATTTTGAACTTCTTCAAAATCTTGTCAAGGTATGTGCTTTGTGAAAGTCCAATTAAGCGTCTTGATCTATCTCTATAGATCTTTATGCCTAATATGTAAGCAGCTTCACCGAGGTCTTTCATTGAAAAACTCTTATTCAAGTATCCCTTTATGCTATCCAGAAATTCTATATCATTTCCAATCTGCAATATGTCATCCACATATAATATCAGAAATGCTACAGAGCTCCCACTCACTTTCTTGTAAATACTGGCTTCTCCGAAAGTCTGTATAAAACCAAATGCTTTGATCACACTATCAAAACGTTTATTCCAACTCCGAGAGGCTTGCACCAGTCCATAAATGGATCGCTGGAGCTTGCACACTTTGTTAGCTCCCTTTGGATCGACAAAACCTTCTGGTTGCATCATATACAACTCTTCTTCCAGAAATCCATTCAGGAATGCAGTTTTGACATCCATCTGCCAAATTTCATAATCATAAAATGCGGCTATTGCTAACATGATTCGGACAGACTTAAGCATCGCTACGGGTGAGAAGGTCTCATCGTAGTCAACCCCTTGAACTTGTTGAAACCCTTTTGCGACAAGTCGAGCTTTGTAGACAGTAACATTACCATCAGCGTCAGTCTTCTTCTTGAAAATCCATTTATTCTCTATTGCTTGCCGACCATCGGGCAAGTCAACCAAAGTCCATACTTTGTTCTCATACATGGATTCCATCTCAGATTTCATGGTTTCAAGCCACTTTGCGGAATCTGGGCTCACCATCGCTTCGTCATAGTTCGTAGGTTCATCATGATCTAGTAGCATGACTTCCAGAACAGGATTACCGTACCACTCTGGTGTGGATCTCGCTCTGGTCGATCTACGAGGTTCAGTAGTATCTTGACCTGAAGTTTCATGATCAACATCATTAGCTTCCTCACTAATTGGTATAGATGTCGCAGAAACAGTTTTCTGTGATGTACTATTTCCCAATAAGGGAGCAGGTACAGTTACCTCGTCAAGTTCTACTTTCCTCCCACTCACTTCTTTCGAGAGAAACTCCTTCTCTAGAAAGGATCCATTCTTAGCAACGAATGTCTTGCCTTCAGATCTGTGATAGAAGGTATACCCAATAGTCTCCTTTGGGTATCCTATGAAGACACATTTCTCCGATTTGGGTTCGAGCTTATCAGGTTGAAGCTTTTTCACATAAGCATCGCAGCCCCAAACTTTAAGAAACGACAACTTTGGTTTCTTGCCAAACCATAGTTCATAAGGCGTCGTCTCAACGGATTTTGATGGTGCCCTATTTAACGTTAATGCGGCCGTCTCTAAAGCATAACCCCAAAACGATAGCGGTAAATCAGTAAGAGACATCATAGATCGCACCATATCTAGTAAAGTACGATTATGACGTTCAGACACACCATTACGCTCTGGTGTTCCGGGTGGCG
This sequence comes from Triticum urartu, assembly GCF_003073215.2. NCBI lineage: Eukaryota > Viridiplantae > Streptophyta > Magnoliopsida > Poales > Poaceae > Triticum > Triticum urartu. The sequence continues at coordinate 86,437,570 of NC_053023.1, forward strand.
TGAGTTGCGAAACTATTCCACAATTTTTCAAATGTACACCAAACTCGTAACTCAAATATTCTCCTCCACGATCAGATCATAGAAACTTTATTTTCTTGTTACGATGATTTTCCACTTCACTCTGAAATTCTTTGAACTTTTCAAATGTTTCAGACTTATGTTTCATTAAGTAGATATATCCATATCTGCTTAAGTCATCTGTGAAGGTGAGAAAATAACGATATCCGCCACGAGCCTCAATATTCATCGGACCACATACATCGGTATGTATGATTTCCAACAAATCTGTTGCTCTCTCCATAGTACCGGAGAACGGTGTTTTAGTCATCTTGCCCATGAGGCACGGTTCGCAAGTACCAAGTGATTCATAATCAAGTGGTTCCAAAAGTCCATCAGTATGGAGTTTCTTCATGCGCTTTACACCGATATGACCTAAACGACAGTGCCACAAATAAGTTGCACTTTCATTATCAACTCTGCATCTTTTGGCTTCAACATTATGAATATGTGTATCACTACTGTCGAGATTCATCAAAAATAGACCACTCTTCAAAGGGGCATGACCATAAAAGATATTACTCATATAAATAGAACAACCATTATTCTCTGATTTAAATGAATAACCGTCTCGCATCAAACAAGATCCGGATATAATGTTCATGCTCAACGCTGGCACCAAATAACAATTATTTAGGTCTAATATTAATCCCGAAGGTAGATGTAGAGGTAGCGTGCCGACCGCGATCACATCGACTTTGAAACCGTTTCCCACACGCATCGTCACCTCGTCCTTTGCTAGTGTCCGCTTATTCCGTAGTCCCTGTTTCGAGTTGCAAATATTAGCAACAGAACCAGTATCAAATACCCAGGTGCTACTGCGAGCTCTAGTAAGGTACACATCAATAACATGTATACCACATATACCTTTGTTCACCTTGCCATCCTTCTTATCCGCCAAATACTTGGGGCAGTTCCGCTTCCAGTGACCAGTCTGCTTGCAGTAGAAGCACTCAGTTTCAGGCTTAGGTCCAGACTTGGGTTTCTTCTCCTGGGCAGCAACTTGCTTGTTGTTCTTCTTGAAGTTCCCCTTCTTCTTCCCTTTGCCCTTTTTCTTGAAACTAGTGGTCTTGTTAACCATCAACACTTGATGCTCCTTCTTGATTTCTACCTCCGCAGCTTTCAGCGTCGCGAAGAGCTCGGGAATAGTCTTGTTCATCCCTTGCATATTATAGTTCATCACGAAGCTCTTGTAGCTTGGTGGCAGTGATTGGAGAATTCTGTCAATGACGCAATCATCTGGAAGATTAACTCCCATCTGAATCAAGTGATTATTATACCCAGACATTTTGAGTATATGCTCACTGACAGAACTGTTCTCCATCTTGCAGCTATAGAACTTATTGGAGACTTCATATCTCTCAATCCGGGCATTTGCTTGAAATATTAACTTCAACTCCTGGAACATCTCATATGCTCCATGACGTTCAAAACGTCGTTGAAGTCCCGATTCTAAGCCGTAAAGCATGGCACACTGAACTATCGAGTAGTCATCAGCTTTGCTCTGCCAGACGTTCATAACATCTGGTGTTGCTCCAGCAGCAGGCCTGGCACCCAGCGGTGCTTCCAGGACGTAATTCTTCTGAGCAGCAATGAGGATAATCCTCAAATTACGGACCCAGTCCGTGTAATTGCTACCATCATCTTTCAACTTTGCTTTCTCAAGGAACGCATTAAAATTCAACGGAACAACAGCACGAGCCATCTATCTACAATCAACATAAACAAGCAAGATACTATCAGGTACTAAGTTCATGATAAGTTTAAGTTCAATTAATCAAATTACTTAAGAACTCCTACTTAGATAGAAATCCCTCTAATCCTCTAAGTGATCACGTGATCCAAATCAACTAAACCATAACCGATCATCACGTGAGATGGAGTAGTTTTCAATGGTGAACATCGTTATGTTGATCATATCTACTATATGATTCACGTTCGACCTTTCGGTCTCCGTGTTCCGAGGCCATATTTGCATATGCTAGGCTCGTCAAGTTTAACCTGAGTATTCTGCGTGTGCAAAACTGGCTTGCACCCGTTGTAGATGGACATAGAGCTTATCACACCCGATCATCACGTGGTGTCTGGGCACGATGAACTTTGGCAACGGTGCATACTCAGGGAGAACACTTCTTGATAATTTAGTGAGAGATCATCTTATAATGCTACCGTCAATCAAAGCAAGATAAGATGCATAAAAGGATAAACATCACATGCGATCAATATAAGTGATATGATATGGCCATCGTCATCTTGTGCTTGTAATCTCCATCTTCAAAGCACCGTTATGATCACCATCGTCACCGGTGCGACATCTTGATCTCCATCGTAGCATCGTTGTCGTCTCGCCAATCTTATGCTTCCATGACTATCACTACCGTTTAGTAATAAAGTAAAGCATTACATCGCGATTGCATTGCATACAATAAAGCGACAACCATATGGCTCCTGCCAGTTGCCGATAACTCGGTTACAAAACATGTTCATCTCATACAATAAAATTCAGCATCATGCCTTGACCATATCACATCACAACATGCCCTGCAAAAACAAGTTAGACGTCCTCTACTTTGTTGTTGCAAGTTTTACGTGGCTGCTACGGGCTTAAGCAAGAACCAATCTCACCTACGCATCAAAACCACAACGATAGTTTGTCAAATAGACTCCGTTTTAACCTTCGCAAGGACCGGGCGTAGCCATACTTGGTTCAACTAAAGTTGGAGAGACAGTCGCCCGCAAGCCACCTATGTGCAAAGCACGTCGGGGGAACCGGTCTCGCGTAAGCGTACGCGTAAGGTTGGTCCGGGTCGTCTCGTCCAACAATGCCGCCGAACCAAAGTATGACATGCTGGTAGGCAGTATGACTTATATCACCCACAACTCACTTGTGTTCTACTCGTGCATATAACATCAACATAAATAACCTAGGCTCGGATGCCACTTTTGGGTTTCGTAGTAATTTCAAAAAATTTCCTACGCACACGCAAGATCATGTGATGCATAGCAACGAGAGGGGAGAGTGTTGTCTACGTACCCACGCAGACCGACTGCGGAAGCGTTGACGCAACATAGAGGAAGTAGTCGTACGTCTTCACGATCCAACCGATCAAGCACCGAAACTACGGCACCTCCGAGTTCGAGCACACGTTCAGCTCGATGACGATCCCCGGACTCCGATCCAGCAAAGTGTCGGGGAAGAGTTCCGTCAGCACGACGGCGTGGTGACGATCTAGATGCACTACAGCAGCAGGGCTTCGCCTAAACTCCGCTACAGTATTATCAAGGACTATGGTGGCTGGGGGCACCGCACACGGCTAAGGAATAGATCACGTGGATCAACTTGTGTGTTCTAGGGTGCCTCTACCTCAGTATATAAAGGACCAAAGGGGGGAGGCTGGCCGGCCACAAGGGGCGCGCCAGGAGAGTCCTACTCCCTCCGGGAGTAGGATTTACCCCCCCCCCCCAATCCTAGTTGGAATAGGATTCCTCGGGGGGGGGGGGGAAGAGAGAGAGGGGGCCGGCCACCTCTCCTAGTCCTAATAGGACTAGGGGAGGGGGGAAGCGTGCAGCCCACCTTGGGCTGCCCCTTTATCCTTTCCACTAAAGCCCACTAAGGCCCATATGGTTCCCGGGGGGTTCCGGTAACCTCCCGGTACTCCGGTAAAATCCCGATTTCACCCGGAACACTTCTGCTATCCAAACATAGGCTTCCAATATATCAATCTTTATGTCTCGACCATTTCGAGACTCCTCATCATGTCCGTGATCACATCCGGGACTCCGAACTAACTTCGGTACATCAAAATGCATAAACTCATAATATAACTGTCATCGTAACCTTAAGCGTGCGGACCCTACGGGTTCGAGAACAATGTAGACATGACCGAGACATGTCTCCGGTCAATAACCAATAGCGGGACCTGGATGCCCATATTGGCTCCTACATATTCTACGAAGATCTTTATCGGTCAGACCGCATAACAACATACGTTGTTCCCTTTGTCATCGGTATGTTACTTGCCCGAGATTCGATCGTCGGTATCCAATACCTAGTTCAATCTCGTTACCGGCAAGTCTCTTTACTTGTTCTGTAATACATCATCCCGCAACTAACTCATTTAGTTGCAATGCTTGCAAGGCTTCAGTGATGTGCATTACCGAGAGGGCCCAGAGATACCTCTCCGACAATCGGAGTGACAAAACCTAATCTCGAAATACGCCAACCCAACATCTACCTTTGGAGACACCTGTAATGCTCCTTTATGATCACCCAGTTACATTGTGACGTTTGGTAGCACCCAAAGTGTTCCTCCGGCAAACGGGAGTTGCATAATCTCATAGTTATAGGAACATGTATAAGTCATGAAGAAAGCAATAGCAACATACTAAACGATCGGGTGCTAAGCTAATGGAATGGGTCATGTCAATCAGATCATTCAACTAATGATGTGACCTCGTTAATCAAATAACAACTCATTGTTCATGGTTAGGAAACATAACCATCTTTGATTAACGAGCTAGTCAAGTAGAGGCATACTAGTGACACTCTGTTTGTCTATGTATTCACACATGTATTATGTTTCTGGTTAATACAATTCTAGCATGAATAATAAACATTTATCATGATATAAGGAAATAAATAATAACTTTATTATTGCCTCTAGGGCATATTTCCTTCATTGTACACATACTATGAACAAACTAGTTGAAACGATCACGTGCAAAAATATGAGAGAACGGTTTGTTTATGGACTACCTGCCATGCTAAGTGATATAGTTAGCAATGCAAAAAGACCCAAAAAACAAAAAAAACGGAATGATTACTTTCACTAATCGTCCCTGATCAACTATATTTGTCGTGTTTCGGGCATCATAGACGAATTCAAGCATCCAACTGGTACTACCAACCACAAACGCATAATAGTACTGAACATAAACGTAGCTGTTGTCACACCTAAGCAGGTTCAGATCCACACATATATTACAATGTTCAAATGGCACTCACACGCCACCACTATATACTAGACTATAGGGTGATGCAGTCATAACATAGCACACGGACATAGTTTTAAAAGAACAAGTTGATACCTTACATTCCTCAATCGTAGAATGTAAGGGTAGGCATGCAGTATGGAGCATCACGTAATCACTTATACTTCTTGTTGGACCTTTTCACAACTTCCTCTATGAACTCTCGTGCGTTTGCCCGCATGTTGAAATCTTCATTCATTAACCAGTTCCATGTGTATATTTTACGGAGCTCGACGACCATTGCAGCTTTGCAGCTGTGACGACAGGGACCCGTCGACCTTCCCACTTTGCAAGGTATTCCAACATGTGAAAGCCACAATCATGCGTATAAATAAAAGAATCAGGTGAACTCAAGAGAACAGATAAAAATCATAAACTTCAATGCAGATGTGACACAGGTTTAGGATTGATGTTGAGGACACATGAAAAAGATAGTAATTACATGTTTCCTTGCTTCATAGTCGCGACATACTCGATTGGAAAATGACTGATCTGGACCCTTGAGTTTTCGTAGTGATGGTTCCATGTCTCTTTCAATTTGTTGATGAAGAATTCAGCATGTGTAGTAAGCTCTTCATCAGCTTCTGAACGCATTAAATCTAGCACCTCAAATCATTGGTTCTTCAGGTCAAGGCAAATCGTGTAGTGGTGACCACACTTGTCATCTAGGTTGTCCGGTCCAAGCTCCTGGAACATGGGGAACATGACCTGCAAGTAAAATGAAGGAAAGAAAAAGCAGAGTTCACAACAAAAATAGAAATGATGCAAATTGGTAAAATGATATGTATACATATTGCCGGATGCAGTAACAGGTACATGCATGACAAAGCAGCAAGGGTCCAAAAAATGCACCCATGGGGAATGTTTATTTTTCCATGTGTAATTAAAAGAAGTTGTCATCAATGTATAAACAAAGTTTCCCAATATTTTAAGTGAAGTTGCGACATAAGTTGCATTAAACGGTCAAACATATTTTACATGGCAGCTGTTGCCACATATGAAGCATGACTGCCGACAAAACATAACATGGGAGAAATATGTACAACAAGAAGAAACACTCACATATTTCTTCAGTGTGGGCTTGAATTCACCATGCGCAGCGAAATGCTTCCTCAGGGTTTTATGGTGGAAGTCACCATCCCATATTTTGCAGGTCATGATGTACTGCATAATCCTCTTGCCGGGACAAATATCCATATGCCTGTTGATGAAGTCAATCCCACATGCAACTACATTCTTGGACATTTTACCAAGTGGCCTCACGATCTCAGCAAGATCACCCAGGTCAACGTATGTCGCATCACATTGTATGATTTTGGTTCTGTCCAAACATGAGCTGTATGAAAATGATATAACATGAAAGAATCATGTCTACTAAAAAACAAAAACAAAACATAAAAAATGCATGGCTGCAATAACAAAAAGGGAAATATCAGAGAAAATCAATTGAGGGGTTATGTGGTGTGGACATCACGCTTTCAGCTTCTTCATGTGCTTGTTGTTCGACCTCACATTTCCAAAACGCTTGACAATATCATACAGATGGTTCTACTCCTTTGTGGCCTTAACTTCGGGCTCATAGTCATCCGCGGGTGGTGCGTTAACTACCCTGTTCTTCCTCACAGATCCAGGGGTGGCACTTCTAACGATATCCTCAGATACAGACTCAGCGGGCACGTTTGAACTTGATTGCCCCTGACCCCGTGAGGACCTCCTCTTCAATGCTTCCTCCACAATCCTGCGCTAAGCTTCATCAAGTGACGGCGAAATCTCCTCAGGGGTGGATGGAAAGATAAAGTAGTGGGTTAGGAAACTTGGTAACAACAAGTTATTGTGAAAAAGAGTGCAGAATGTGAACTGTAGGTGCAAGTTAGAAAGTGTGCATGTGGAAACAACTGCAGTTGCCATTGTGTTGCACTGTAGTTGCCATGTGGTAACAACTGCAGTTGCCAAGTACATTGAACTGGAGTTGCCATGTTGCAGCAACTCCAGTTGCCATATGATTTGCGAATGGAATTGCCACATGGTAACAACTATAGGTGCCTGTTGCAGCAACTCCAGCTGCCATGTGCATCTCATGAGATTTGCCATCACCAGTAAGAAACCAAAAAAGCTTGTGACAAATGTCAGACTAAAAAATGTAGAAACAAATGATAAACACAAAAAAATGCACCTTGCACTATCGGCTCTGCAAACTTAACAGCCTTCCTGCCATCAGGTATTGGATGCACCATCATTGGGACCGTGCCTGTCGGGAAAGCAAAGGCAATAGGCACAACATCTTGCAACACAGGTACATCCTGAGTGCGATCGATGCCAAGGCTACAGCTCGGTGAGGTGAAAGCCATTGGGTGCCTCTCCTGCCTATAATATGTCTCCAACGTATCTATAATTTTTTACTGTTCCATGCTATATTATATTCTGTTTTGGACATTATTGGGCTTTACTATACACTTTTATATTATTTTTGGGACTAACCTACTAACTGGAGGCCCAGCGCAGAATTGCTGTTTTTTTGACTATTTTAGGGTTTCAAAGAAAAGGAATATCAAACGGAGTCCAAAAGTAATGAAACCTTCGGGAACGTGATTTTCGGAACGAACATGATCAAGAGGACTTGGACCCTACGTCAAGAAATCAATCAGAAGGCTAGGAGGTAGGGGGCGCGCCTTACCCCCCCAGGCATGCCCTCCACCCTCGTGGACCCCCTGTTGCTCCACCGACGTACTCCTTCCTCCTATATATACCTACGTACCCCCAAACTACCAGATACAGAGCCAAAACCCTAATTCCACCGCCGTAACTTCGTGTATCCACGAGATCCCATCTTGGGGCCTGTTCCGGAGCTCCGCCGGAGGGGGCATCGATCACGGAGGGCTTCTACATCAACACCATAGCCTCTCCGATGAAGTGTGAGTAGTTTAACTCAGACCTACGGGTCCATAGTTATTAGCTAGATGGCTTCTTCTCTCTTTTTGGATCTCAATACAAAGTTCTCCCCCTCTCTTGTGGAGATCTATTCGATGTAATCTTCTTTTGCGGTGTGTTTGTTGAGACTGATGAATTGTGGGCTTAAGATCAAGTTTATCTATGAACAATATTTGAATCTTCTATGAATTCGTTTATGTATGATTGGTTATCTTTGCAAGTCTCTTTGAATTATCAGTTTGGTTTGGCCTACTAGATTGATCTTTCTTGCAATGGGAGAAGTGCTTAGCTTTGGGTTCAATCTTGTGGTGTCCTTTCCCAGTGACAGTAGGGGCAGCAAGGCAAGTATTGTATTGTTGCCATCGAGGATAACAAGATGGTGTTTTCATCATATTGCATGAGTTTATCACTCTACATCATGTCATCTTGCTTAAAGCATTACTCTGTTCTCTTGAACTTAATACTCTAGATGCATGCTGGATAGCGGTCGATGTGTGGAGTAATAATAGTAGATGCAGGCAGGAGTCGGTCTACTTGTCTCGGACATGATGCCTATATACATGATCATACCTAGATATTGTCATAACTATGCTCAATTCTGTCAATTGCTCAACAGTAATTTGTCTACCCACCGTGAATACTTATGCTCTCGAGAGAAGCCACTAGTGAAACCTATGGCCCCTGGGTCTATCTTCTATCATATTAATCTTCCAATACTTGTTTATTTCCTTTGCCTTTTATTTTACTTTGCATCTTTATCATAAAATACCAAAAATATTATCTTATCATATCTATCAGTTCTCACTCTCGTAAGTGACCGTGTAGGGATTGACAACCCCTTATCGCGTTGGTTGCGAGGATTTAATTGTTTGTGTAGGTGTGAGGGACTCGTGCGTGGCCTCCTACTGGATTGATACCTTGGTTCTCAAAAACTGAGGGAAATACTTACGCTACTTTGCTGCATCACCCTTTCGTCTTCAAGGGAAAACCAACGCAAGTGCTCAAGAGGTAGCAAGAAGGATTTCTGGCACCGTTGCCGGGGAGGTCTACGCAAAAGTCAACACACCAAGTACCCATCACAAACCCTTATCTCCCGCATTACATTATTTGCCATTTGCCTCTCGTTTTCCTCTCCCCCACTTCAGCCTTGCCATTTTATTCGCCCTTCTTCTGTTCGTCTTTCCATTTGCTTTGATGTCTTACTTGGCTCGTTTGCTCGTTTGCTTGGAATAGTTGTTTATTTATTACTAAACAGAGAACCTAAGATTTATGGATCCTCATCCGCTTGCTAATCTTTTTAAGAGATCCAATTATGATGAACCAGTTGCTAGTGAGTTTTGTGCACTAGATTATCTTTATGAAGTTTTGCTTGAAATTCATGAATCTGAAAATTGCGATGAAGTATTTTATGAAGTTATTCACGATAGATCTTTGAATAAAAAGCATGATTGCAATGATGATAATGTCAATTGTGCTAATAATATGCAAAACCCTAAGCTTGGGGATGCTAGTTTTGCTATGTCCTCTACTTGTTGCAATGATCATGATTGGGGTGATTCTTCTTTTGGGCTTGAAAATTTATTTAAACCCCATGATGAATATGAGATTGATTATAATGTTTGCAATAATATTAAAAGTGGGTTTGGAAAGGTCATGACTTTAGTTAATATTAATCCCACTATTTCGGAAGAGTGTCAACTTTGCATGCATGTGGATCATGTTGAGAATATTTTATGTGATAGCTATATTGTTGAATTTTCTTATGATCCTACATGTAATTATTATCAGATAGGAAAATATGGTTGTAGAAATTTTCATGTTACTAAATTACCTCTCGTTATGTTGAGATTGCTATTGTTTCTTTCCGCTTCCTTGCATATGCTAGTTTTTTCTTGCCTTGCTAATTTGTTTGCATATAAGATGCCTATGCATAGTATGTTGGACTTAGATGTGTTTGTCATGTGTTTTATGATGCTCTCTTTGTGCTTCAATTCTTGTCTTTCATGTGAGCATCGTTGAAATCGTATGCCTAGCTATAAGGCTTTAAAAAAAGCGCTTGTTGGGAGACAACCCAATATTTTCCTTGCTGTTATTTAATAAATAATTTATCTAGACTCTGCTTTGGTTATGTTTTTTGTGTTTAATTAGTGTTTGTGCCAAGTAGAACCGTTGGGAAGACTTGGGGAAAGTCTTTTTAACCTTGCTGTAAAAAACAGAAACTTTAGCGCTCACGAGAATTGCTGCCATTTTTATTTGGAAGGTGCTATTTAGTTAATTCTTTTTTAAGATGATTCATAGATAAATTCGTCACGTCCAGAAATTTATTTTAAATTTTTTGGGGTTCCAGATCTTGTGTTAGCTACAGATTACTACATACTGTTCTGTTTTTGACAGATTCTGTTTTTCGTGTGTTGTTTGCTTATTTTGATGACTCTATGGCTAGTAAAATAGATAATAAACCATAGAGAAGTTCGAATAAATTAGGTTTAACACCAATATAAATAAAGAATGAGTTAATTACAGTACCTTGAAGTGGTGTTTTGTTTTCTTTCGCTAACGGAGCTCACAAGATTTTCTACTTTAAGTTTTGTGTTGTGAAGTTTTCAAGTTTTGGGTAAAAGATTTGATGGATTATGGAACAAGGAGTGACAAGAGCCTAAGCTTGGGGATTCCCATGGCACCCCCAAGATAATCTAAGGACACCTAAAAGCCAAAGCTTGGGGATGCCCCGGAAGGCATCCCCTCTTTCGTCTACTTCTATCGGTAACTTTACTTGGAGCTATATTTTTATTCGCCACATGATATGTGTTTTGCTTGGAGAGTCTTGTATTATTTGAGTCTTTAATTTGTTAGTTCTCCACAATCATACTTGCTGCACACACCTTTTGAGAGAGACACACATGATTCGGAAATTGTTAGAATACTCTATGTGCTTCACTTATATCTTTTGAGTTATATAGTTTTTGCTCTAGTGCTTCACTTATATCTTTTAGAGCGCGTCGGTGGATTTCTTTTATAGAAACTGTTGTTCTCTCATGCTTCATTTAGATTATTTTGAGAGTCCTACGAAACACCATGGTAATTTGCTTTAATTATGTTAGGCATTCAAGATTAATAATAAAATTCTCTTATGAGTGTGTGGAATACTATGAGAAGTTTGATACTTGATAATTGTTTTGAGATATGGAGATGGTGATATTAGAGTCATGCTAGTTGAGTAGTTGTGAATTTGAGAAATACTTGTGTTAAAGTTTGTGATTCCCGTAGCATGCACGTATGGTGAACCATTATGTGATGAAGTCGGAGCATGATTTATTTATTGATTGTCTTCCTTATGAGTGGCGGTCGGGGACGAGCGATGGTCTTTTCCTACCAATCTATCCCCCTAGGAGCATGCGCGTAATACTTTACTTTGATAACTTGTAGATTTTTGCAATAATTATATGAGTTCTTTATGACTAATGTTGAGTCCATGGATCATACGCACTCTCACCCTTCCACCATTGCTAGCCTCTCTAATACCGCGCACCTTTCGCCGGTATCATACACCAACCATATACCTTCCTAAAAACAGCCACCATACCTACCTATCATGGCATTTCCATAGCCATTCTGAGATATATTGCCATGCAACTTTCCACCGTTCCGTTTACTATGACACGCTCCATCATTGTCATATTGCTTTTCATGATCATGTAGTTGACATTGTATTTGTGGCAAAGCCACCGTTCATAATTCTTTCATACATGTAACTCTAGATTCATTGCATATCATGGTACACCGCCGGAGGCATTCACATACAGTCATATTTTGTTCTAAGTATTGAGTTGTAATTGTTGACTTGTAAGTAAATAAAAGTGTGATGAGCATCATTTTTAGAGCATTGTCCCAAGTGAGGAAAGGATGATGCAGACTATGATTCCCCCACAAGTCAGGATGAGACTCCGGACGAAAAATAAAATAAAAAATAAAAAAAGAGTCCAAAGAAGCCCAAATAAAAAAATGAGAGAAAAAGAGAGAAGGGACAATGCTACTATCCTTTTACCACACTTGTGCTTCAAAGTAGCACCATGGTCTTCATAATAGAGAGTCTCCTATGTTATCACTTTCATATACTAGTGGGAATTTTTCATTATAGAACTTGACTTGTATATTCCTATGATGGGCTTCCTCAAAATGCCCTAGGTCTTCGTGAGCAAGCGAGTTGGATGCACACCCACTTAGTTCCTTTTGTTGAGCTTTCATATACTTATAGCTCTAGTGCATCCATTGCATGGCAATCCCTACTCACTCACATTGATATCTATTGATGGGCATCTCCATAGCCCGTTGATACGCCTAGTTGATGTGAGACTATCTTCCCTTTTTCGTCTCCTCTGCAACCACCATTCTGTTCCACATATAGTGCTATGTCCATGGCTCACGCTCATGTATTGCGTGAAGATTGAAAAAGTTTCAAAACACCAAAAGTATGAAACAATTGCTTGGCTTATCATCGGGGTTGTGAATGATTTAAATACTTTGTGTGGTGAAGATAGAGCATAGCCAGACTATATGATTTTGTAGGGATAACTTTCATTGGCCATGTTATTTTGAAGAGACGTAATTGCTTAGTTAGTATGCTTGAAGTATTATTATTTCTATGTCAACATTGAACTTTTGTCTTGAATCTTTCGGATCTGAATATTCATACCACAATTAAGAAGAATTACGTTGAAAATATGCCAAGTAGCATTCCACATCAAAAATTCTGTTTTTATCATTTACCTACTCGAGGACGAGTAGGAATTAAGCTTGGGGATGCTTGATACGTCTCCAACGTATCTATAATTTTTTATTGTTCCATGCTATATTATATTCTGTTTTGGACATTATTGGGCTTTATTATACACTTTTATATTATTTTTGGGACTAACCTACTAACCGGAGGCCCAGCCCAGAATTGCTATTTTTTTGCCTATTTTAGGGTTTCAGAGAAAAGGAATATCAAACGGAGTCCAAACGGAATGAAACCTTCGGGAACGTGATTTTCGGAATGAACATGATCCAGAGGACTTGGACCCTATGTCAAGAAATCAATCAGGAGGCCACGAGGTAGGGGCGTGCCTACCCCCCAGGCGCCCTCCACCCTCGTGGGCCCCCTGTTGTTCCACCGATGTACTCCTTCCTCCTATATATACCTACGTACCCCCAAACTACCAGATACGGAGCCAAAACCCTAATTCCACCGCCGTAACTTCCTGTATCCACGAGATCCCATCTTGGGGCCTGTTCCGGAGCTCCGCCGGAGGGGGCATTGTAACATCCCAAAATTCTAAATTTTGGAATGTTATAAACAAATAGATAGATTTGATTGATTGTTTGAGTGATTGTCTGAGAGTGAGTGAATTCGAAACTTTTGAAAGTTAAATGAGAGGGAATAAAAGGACTTTCCCAAACTTTCATATTTGCTTTCTGATCTCCATGAATTCAAATTCTTTTCAAATACAAAACCCTCGAGAGAAGATGATATGACTTCTTCCATTTAAATTAAATGAAAGGGTATTTGAAAATAATTGGATTTCATTTGGAAATATTTCAATTCATAAACTTCATGCAGCTCAATGATTTTCGTGAGAGAAGATAAAATGACTTCTTCAAATTATATGAAATATGAGTTGGGAGTTTCAAAGGATCAATTTCAAAGTCCCTTTGAAATTATTTTCAATTTGGATTTAATTGAGTATTATTCAAATTATTTTTCTCCAAAAACAAAATACATGGAAAATAGGGTAACATGATTCCCTACAATAGAAAATTGGAGAGAAATTAATTTGAAATCATTTTGGTATTTTTAAAATGATTTTTACTGGATTTTATTAGAGCAGAAGCACTCTTTGAATTATTTGAATTTTTCTGGATTTTATTTGACTTTATAAAAATGTCCATGTTGTAGAAAATCTTTTTCTGAAAATTTTGGTATATTATATGCCTGTATAATATTTTAGTTTTTTTTTGTTTTTTTTGTTTTAGTTGCCTGTGAAAAATGTTTAAAAAAAACTCTTCAAACAGTGCCAGGCCGAAGCCCAGCACTGCTCTCTCTCTCTCTCTCTCCGCGCCAGGCCAGCCGGCCCAACAGGCCGTGGCCCAGCCCGTGTTGCCCCGTCTTCGAGCTCGGGACGAAGTCGCGAGCGTGGCCAACTCCGCCGCCGTCGTCGAGTCCCGGCCGGGCACGCCTCCCCTTGCCCCTCTCCCATGCCTCCCGAGGCCGCCCCGCCATAAATACCGGAGCCCCGGGCCCGTTTCTCTCCTCCTCCCCACGTTCGCCGCGCCCCGCCGCATCTTGCCGCCGCCGGCGCCTCGCTGCTCGCTGCTCCTCGCTGCCACCGCTGCTCCACCACCGCGTCGCCGTTGCTCCACCACCGCGCCGCCTCTTGCTTCGCCCCGCGCCGCTGCCCGCCCTAGCCGCGCTGCCACCCGCCGCTGTCGCCGCCCCGGCCCCGTTTCCCTCTCTCTCCTCTCGCCGCACCCCGCCGCATCTGCGCCGCCACCTCGCCGCTGCCGCCGCCCAGCGCCACTCGCTGCTGCCGCGCCTCGCCTCCGCCCGGAGCCCTCCACCAGCGCCGCCGCCTTGCCCGCACCGCTGCCGCCCGCTGCTCCCTGCTGCCGCGCCACCGCTCACTGCCATCGGAGAACGCCGCTACTGCCGGATCAGCCATCGCCGCCGGCGAACCTCCGAGAACCGCAAATAAAACCGCCGGTAAACCGTCGACCCGCCGGTTCATCTCGGTTTATTGTTTTGGTCCTGTTTTCTTTTAAAACCGAACGGTTTTCTTTTAGATGGAATCTATTTAGAGAACGTTTGCTGGTTAGGTATAGAAAACGAACGTTCACCTGTTAGTTTTTTTTCTTTTCTGTAATTTCGGCCAGGGACCTAGATGTGAATACTTTATTTACAGAATAGTCCCTATACTTCAAACAAGCACAACTTTTTACTCGTTAGTCCAAATCCAACGAAACCAACGCCCACTTCTTCATTATGATCTCCTCTATCCAGTAATCCAACTCAAACATGTTTTTGAAAAGTTTAAAATTTGAATTAGATCAGATTTGAATTCAAACTTTGTTTGATCATAACTTGAGTTTCGTAGCTCCGATTTAGTTGATTCTTTTTGCAAATCGAAGCTCTTGACCTAAACATTCTAATAAGGCCAAATTCACATAATTTTGGTACTGTTAGAAATTGTTTTATGTTGAAAGAGTTATTTGCTTGGTTTTTGATGTTTTCCGAATCGTCTTCTTCGTTCTTTCTGATCTTTTGAGTGATTGCTGATGTGTGGTTACTATTGCTTGCTTACTATAGATTGACCGGAGTGTGACGAGTAGATCTATCAAGAGTTTTGAGTGCGAATCATCTTCATCAACATTGCAGGCAAGTTCACACTTTGATCATACCTTTTCTACAACCCAGTTTTATTGCATTAGATCAATCCTCACACATTGCATGACTAGGATCTAATTAAATTGTGGGATGGGAAGTAGATGAGGTAGTACCTATTACCTGTTTATTATCAAACCTTTGGGAGTTACTTCTACGTTTGCTTATTATGCCATGCTATGCTAGTAGACGTGGATTGGGTGAGTGAAATCCATGACAGATGTGAGATTGATAATTAATGGTTTA
Organism: Triticum urartu; assembly: GCF_003073215.2. Taxonomy (NCBI): domain Eukaryota; kingdom Viridiplantae; phylum Streptophyta; class Magnoliopsida; order Poales; family Poaceae; genus Triticum; species Triticum urartu. The sequence goes on from NC_053023.1 coordinate 86,453,249, forward strand.
CCTAAGGTGGAAACTTAAACACACATCTGGGTGGATTGAGGCACCTGGGGTTTCCAGGACTTGCCTGTTTTCTTTTGGACCGCCACCCAGGCTCAAAGGGATCATGAGATTATTCATACTAGAAACTTCCGTGTGCAGCCACAAGCCATTATGGGCTCTGGCATAGTTGACTAAGTTGTGCGAACTCTTACAGTGGTAGACTAGCAGATGTAGGGGATGTAGGTGGTACGGTCTACTCGATCGTAAGGTGCTAGCGCTTCTGAAAGACTATGTCTCGGTCATCCGTTTCTCAAACACCATGTAGTGCGAGAAATCCAACGGAGGCGATCGAGTCTTGTGGGGAAAAATGCGCAAACCTCTGCAGAGTGTATAAACTAATCATGATTAGCCGTGTCCCCGGTTATGGACATCTTGAGTATCTAGTTCTTGGATTATCCTGTTGATCTCATCATGTTACTTTAAATGAATATTGTTGGGTTTTAATGATGATGCTTAATTGGGATTGAGAATGCTGTCAACCATTCTCAATGTTCAACAACCACCATGATAGTAATTAAATTTATTCCTTTGAAGTAGGGAAAAATTGGCTTTTCGCAAAAACCTTATAACCATAGAGCTTTTCCACCAGCCATATATGCATATAGTGATAGCCATGGTTCATCATTTTCTCTATGGTGTGAATTTGCCAGTACATTCAATGTACTGACCCGTTTCGGGCTGCAACGTCTCATGTTGCAGGATTATCTTACGACGAGTAAGTGATACGTTAGGGTTACGATTTCTACACTCAACTTTGTCGTTGGTGTTGATGGGAATCCACAACCTTGTTGCTTCCGCTATATGGATTGAGGTAATAGTATTTATGTTACTTTATAAATGTGATTTACCTCTGTTATAAATCCTTCGAGTACTGTGCGTGTCAGCATACCGATCCAGGGATGACACTTAAGCACAGAGATTTGATCCATTCGGGTCAGGTCGCTACAGGCATCGATCATGGAGGGCTTCTACATCAACACCATAGCCTCTCCGATGAAGTGTGAGTAGTTTACCTCAGACCTACGGGTCCATAGTTATTAGCTAGATGGCTTCTTCTCTCTTTTTGGATCTCAATACAAAGTTCTCCCCCTCTCTTGTGGAGATCAATTCGATGTAATCTTCTTTTGCGGTGTGTTTGTTGAGACCGATGAATTGTGGGTTTATGATCAAGTTTATCTATGAACAATATTTGAATCTTCTCTGAATTCTTTTATGTATGATTGGTTATCTTTGCAAGTCTCTTCGAATTATCAGTTTGGTTTGGCCTACTAGATTGATCTTTCTTGCAATGGGAGAAGTGCTTAGCTTTGGGTGCAATCTTGCAGTGTCCTTTCCCAGTGACAGTAGGGGCAGCAAGGCACGTATTGTATTGTTGCCATCGAGGATAACAAGATGGGGGTTTCATCATATTGCATGAGTTTATCCCTCTACATCATGCCATCTTGCTTAAAGCGTTACTTTGTTCTCTTGAACTTAATACTCTAGATTCATGCTGGATAGCGGTCGATGTGTGGAGTAATAGTAGTAGATGCAGGCAGGAGTCGGTCTACTTGTCTCGGACGTGATGCCTATATACATGATCATACCTAGATATTCTCATAACTATGCTCAATTCTTTCAATTGCTCAACAGTAATTTGTCTACCCACCGTGAATACTTATGCTCTCGAGAGAAGCCACTAGTGAAACCTATGGCCCCGGGTCTATCTTCTATCATATTAATCTTCCAATACTTATTTATTTCCTTTGCCTTTTATTTTACTTTGCATCTTTATCATAAAAATACCAAAAATATTATCTTATCATATCTATCAGATCTCACTCTCGTAAGTGACCGTGTAGGGATTGACAACCCCTTATCGCGTTGGTTGCGAGGATTTAATTGTTTGTGTAGGTGCGAGGGACTCATGCGTGGCCTCCTACTGGATTGATACCTTGGTTCTCAAAAACTGAGGGAAATACTTACGCTACTTTGCTGCATCACCCTTTCCTGTTCAAGGGAAAACCAATGCAAGTGCTCAAGAGGTAGCAGCCTACCAGACGGATCGCGAACAAGTTGCTTGGCAGAATCGAGGGGTGGCAGATCAAACAAACATTTCTGCCTCGTCTGCTATAGGATCATCAGGCTTATTAGTAGGGAGGGGCGTGCTGTCAGCGGTCTCAATCGCAACTTTCTTGCCAATCTTCTTGTTTGGGCTATAAGGGACACCAATGTTGACTGGGAGCTTAGAAGTGCGCATATTTAAGCTGGGTTATCGACGGCAGTGAAAGGCGTAGTCTGCTCCAGACGTTCACCTCCTTTAGTCGTGCACGGCTTGCCACCTACGTCAGTTGTACTACGAACTTCCATTTTCTTCATAAAGTTGCTTTTGGCAGGAGGTGGGAACAGTGTGGAAGCAGGCACATATCCAGAGTCGTCTCTGCTGCTCCTAGCTACATCTCGTGCATTGGATATGTGTGCATGATGCTTGCGGGGGCTACGCCGCCTAGGTGGCATACCAGCTCGCGCAACAGTCGTCGTAGCAGCCTCTGGACCACCAGAAGCTGGAGCTGTTGTGCCATGAGTCTCACCTGTGGATGGCACCTCATTTTGAAATGTGGCCGCAGCCCCTTCTTTTGTGGACGCAGAAGTCTGCCACCAGCCACACACTTGGAATCCGTATCAAATGAGCAGGAATATTCCTTGTTTACGTTGATCCCAGGAGCGTCCACTTCAATGCTTGCTGATCGGGTGGCCTGGGTCACAACAACATCCCTCATTGCCACCAGCGTGGGCAATATCTCAGCAGTCCTGGTAGATACTGACTCATCGCTCCCAGATGTACGGATGCCTGATGTTGTAGTCTGCACATCTGCAACCGGCGGGGATGGCCGGCCACTTGCATCAGAGTTAGTAGGAACAGTGGACGGTGCAGCAGCAGTTTGGTCGACTGGCGGCTCATGAACATCTGAGTTGCCACCTGTCGACAGCTTGGAATGAATGCGTTCAAGTGGGTCTCTAGTAGTGTGTTTGGTCATGCGTGTAGTAGTCTTCTTCACCCTACAAGAAAGCACATGAAGAGTATAAAAAGGTGAGCAAAATAATTGCCATGGTAGCCATCATGAAAATGAAAAATGTGTGATGTGCCAGAGCTGCCATTTGAGAACAAGGTACGGATGAGCACACATGACAATGTAGGTGGTGGAAGTTAGTGGAAAGCTGCCAGTTTCCATATTAGTGGAAAAAGAATTGCCATGTGGTCTAGTTAGCAGTTGCCATGCAGAACAAGCAGGACTTTCCATGCAGCAAAAAATAGATCATGAAAACAACATTTGCCATGTGGGACATATGGCAGTAGCCCATGTGGCAAGCTAGACAGCTGCCATGAGAAGCAGATAGTAGTTGCCACATAAATGAATCAAGTAAAAAAGTTGTGTATGATCTAGAATTTATCAAGCAAAAAAATAGCACTATGACAATGAAAAACAGGGAGAACCTACTTCTTGATTGTCTTCCTCAAGTCTTCCAACACGACAGGATCCCCGGTGTTGGACGTCGACGTACGAGGAGACGACCTAGTGGAAGTGGTGTCACCAGCAGTGGGAGCACCCTTGTTCAATCGGGCAGAGACACAGGTTGGCATTGGTGCTTGTTTCTTCTTAATTGCTCGTCCACCGGCTGTCGCCTCACTGCACGTAGAAAAACATGGCAAAAGAGGATACCAAGTGTCAGACAAAAATCATGCCGCACCTAGCAAACAATGAAAAAAGGGTCGGTCTGTTAAAAAAGGAGGGACAAGCAAAACACTAAATAGATGTCGAACCTCCTCCTAGCAGCTACAGGATCGGTCCTAGACCTCTTGCCAACAGAGCAATGCCCAACATCCTCTGGAGCCTTGCCCCTCTTTGAGGGCGACACCCCTGTGTCTCTCGCAACTGTTTGTTCAATGACTTTCTCCGGTGGAGGAACATTTGGTGCAGCCTTATCCTTCTTACCACCTACACAAACTTGAACATGTTCATCGTTGTTGATTTCATGTTGCACATTCTCCATGTCACCGTCAACGTCCTTGTCGAGACCAGCATCTCCATCTAGTTCAACTTGCGTGTCGGGGCGCTCCCGAGAGTTGTTGTAGTCGTACCGGCCACGGCAACCAGTTGGTTGATGTGTCCGTTCTCCAACGAATGATGTGAATTGCCTCGCAACCGCGTCGTTGTCAGAGCCATTAAGTGTCGTCCAACCCTCAACCAACTTCCCAAGCAAGCTGGTCATGCCGGAAGCAAACTGCCCGACTAGATGCTCAACAGGTGCCCTCGCCTGAGCACAAACCAAAAAGTAGCAATAACCAAACATATTAGAGTCACATGCATAAGAACAAATAAACCAAAACAACCATAGAGATATAACAAAATGCAAAGAGAAAAACAATTTCAAAAAACAAAATAAACATCCTTGATTACCTCAGCAGGACAAGATGGAGCTGAATGCACATCCATCCACTTGCCAAAGTTTTGTGGCCCACCAAACACACTGTAGTCTATAGCATGCTTGGACATCAGCTATAAAACAACAAAATCAACTAAGATGTAAGAGAGAAAAATAAGGAGCAGTGACTACAATTCATGTATTGCAAAAAAGAGGAAAAAAGTAGGAGTTTCGACACGGATGGCGGAGTTGCCGTATGGGGTCAGACATGGGTACCATGTGCAGACAGCCATGGATGCCAAGGTATTTATCTCTTGTTAGCTGTAACATCCCAAATTTTCAATTCGGAATGTTATGCATTAGATCATCATTGCATATTATATTTTATTGCATTTTGGTTAATCCTAGAAATTCTACGCAACTCAAGGACCCACGGAGAGAGTTTGGGATTTCATTATTTTCATATTCGAGGTTTTCTCGAATTTTGAAAACAGGATCGTTTCATTTTAATTATTTTTCTCTGAATTATTTCTTTTATTAAAAGTAAAAGAGAGAGAGAGGATAAAATGACTTTCTCAAAATAAAGAAATATCAGAGATTTAATATTAAAATAAATTAGATTTTTATTCGGAGTTTTCTCACTATTTTATTTGAATTAGGAAAAATATGCATTTTTCAAAATTGCATTTTCGGCCCAAATAAATGTTCATCTTGTCCAGCTTATTTTTAGAGGATGGGGAAAATTTATTTCAGGATTTTTGGAGTATGTTTAGTATTTATTTTCTTTATTTTTCTACACCTCCGAATTATTTAAAAAAACGAACCGACTCAGGCCGACGTGGGCGACCCAGACTCGTCCGCCGCTCGGCCTTATAAGATGCACCCCGCCGCCAGCCCACCCCAGCCCGCCTCGCCCCGCCGCCGCATGCCACCCAGCGACGTCCCGCCGCCCATCGCCGCCAACCGCCGGAGCCGCCGCGCCGCCGTCCGCCAAAGTTCGAGGTAGCCGCCGGTTTTTTTTAAATCGATCGATTTTATTTTGTACACCCTATTTTTGTTTTTTAGATCTGTTCAGTTTATTTTATCGGTTTAGTTATTTAACGGATGTTTGTCCGTACGCTCGTTTTACGATCGGTTTTCACCGTTTAGCCGTAGACAGCGAACGTTCGTTCGTTAGCCTGTTCGTCTGTTTTTCTTTTTCTCGGATTTTCCGTGATTATTTTCGATCGCGATTTCTGATCCGATTTTCGTTCTAGTATAACTTCTCGCTCATTTATCGGAATGAGGCGATTCAAGCGCCTAGAGTTTCGTCTCGAAACCCTCTTTCTGTTTAACCAACTTAAACAAGTTTTTGCTACTGTAAAATTTGACTTTAGTCCATATTAGTAATCAAAGCTTGTTTTTTCGCCGTTTGAGTTTTTTTGCTTCGTTTCATTTGATTCTTTTTTGCAAACTGGAGTTCTTAAGTTGAACTTTCTGGTTAGATCTCTTATTTGAGTTTTACCCGTGCTTTTTCTTGATTGCTTATTTTATGCTTGTTTGTTTGCGATAGAGTACCCGAAGTGCGAAGCGTGCTACTACGAGTCTCTAGGTTTCGCGGATCATCATCAAGGCAAGTAACACTTTGATCATACCTCTTACTACCCAGTTTTATTGCATTAGATCAATCCTCAAACAATTGCATGGTTAGGATCTGATTTAAATTGTGGGTTTTGGGAAGTAGACGAGGTAGTACCTATTCACCTGTTTATTATCAAACCTTTGGGAGTTACTTCTATGTTGCTTATATTGCTATGCTATGCTCCTAGACGTGGATTGGGTTTGAGTGTATTCATGACAGATGTGAGATTGTTAAATTAATGGTTAACTTAAGGTGGCAACTTTAATACACATCTGGTGGATTGAGGCACCTGGGTATTCCAGTGATTGCCTGTATTTTTGGAAATCCCGGGGTACCGTGTGATTCTCCTATGGACTACCACCCAAGCTCAAAGGGATCATAAGATTATTCATACTGGAAACTTCCGTGTGCAGCCACATGCCATTATGGGCTCTAGCATAGTTGAGTAAGTTGTGGGAAACCTTTCCATGGTGGGCTAGCAGATGTAGGGGATTGTAGGTGTACCGGCCTATCTATCGGTTAAGGGGACCTCTTCGGAAAGATTGTGTCTCGGTCATCTATTTCTCAAACATTATGTAGTGCGAGAAATCCAACGGAGGAGATCGAGTCTTATGGTCTAAAGTGTGCAAACCTCTGCAGAGTGTACAAACTAATCATGGTTAGCCGTGTCCCCGGTTATGGACATCTTGAGTATCTGGTTCTTGGATTATCATGTGGATCTCATCGCTCTTAATATAATTTGATTGGGTTTAATGATGATGCTTAATTGGGATTGAGATGGGTGAACCTTCTCAATGTTTAACAACCACCATGATAGTTAAATAAAATTTATTCCTTTGCAGTAGGGAAAAATGGCTTTTCGCAAAAACATATTAACCCTACAGCCTCCACCAGCCATATATGCATATAGTGATAGCATTATTCTGTTCATTATCCTTTTGGTGTTACATTGCCAGCATATTCCATGTGCTGACCCATTTTCAGGCTACAACGTATCATGTTGTAGACTTTTCCGACGATGAGTAAGGAGCCTTAGGTCGTGGTCTTTCACTCAGTGATGTCGTTGGAGTTGAGGGACTCACTTTATCTTCCAAGCCTTCCGCTGTTATCGTATTAGATGGCCTTAATCCATATTTATTGTAATAAGTTCTCTTTTGAGACATTCGATGTAATAAGTGTGTGATTGCTATTCTATTATAAATCCTTCGAGTACTGTGTGTGTCAGCATTACCGATTCAGGGATGACACTTATGCACAGAGATCAGACTGCTTGAGGTATGGTCGCTACAAAGATGGTATCAGAGCACACGCTGACTGTAGGACACGACCACCACTACAACAAAAAAACCCCTATCCCAACGCATATGTAGCAACGAAATACAACATGTGTTGTTGAGTTAAACAAACCTCCCATCTCCCCACGAAGAGATAACCTCCCCGTCCCCACCTCTACCTCCTCCGTCCAAATATCCCGCAACCAAGTAGAAAAAAGAACCCAAATCTTATCTCCTCTCCACCCCTCTCCCCGGATTCATCTCTCTCTCTCTCTCACGCAAGCTCCGCCACAACACCATCGTCGCCGTCTCCGATTCCAGGAAGATTTGGCACTCCCTTTTACCACCGCTCACCGGCTCATCTCCCCCTCATTGCTCTCCTTTGATCAGCCATCGTCGCGGCGTCCTCATGACCTCTACGAGCCCCCGGAGAAACCCTAGGCACCACGGGTCATTGCCGCAGCTGCTTCCCTCAACCCAATATCCCCACGTCTCCATGCGCGGCTATTGGTAAGTGTCGATGGTGCTGCTCCACCTCGCCTACCTCGACTCTGATGTTGATATGGTTCAGTAAGGCACTTCTGCACACTTCCCCTCTGCTCTTACCCTCTGTCGTACTTTGTGTGGCATAGATATTCTTTGCCTAACATTACGACAATGATTAACGTTATCTCACTCACCTGATCCACCTTTGTGGGTGCTGGCTTGCACCGGCAGTCCCGGCCAGTGGCGGAACTACGAAGAAAAGGTTGGGCGGGCCAATCTACATGGCAACACAATTTTTTTAATTGTAGATCATAAACATCATGATTTCAATGTATTAATTTATGCTAGGGAGAAGAAATTTCGGGAAAATCAAAAGGATTTCCTAAGAAAATTTAGGGGAATTCTTTTGGGAATAGTTCAAAGAAATTTGACTCTGCAGCCTGCAGAGATTTAGGCTGATTCAGGTACTAAACAAATTCTGAGATGAACACAGCTTGCATGGACTCAAAGAAATGGGGAAAGGACCCGACCAACTAGGTAGCTGCCTTGCCGGCTGGCCGTTGCTAGCTGCGGGTCGTGGCCTCATCAGTCCGTGACTGATATGTGTGTTGCCGTGGTGGCCGGTGGCTATGAGTCTGCGACTGTATTTAGAAAGTAGCAATGCGCGTGCGATCTAAGCCAGTTTCAGTGGGCAGCTGCTTGTTGTACTGCTGTGCCAGAGGCGTTGTGGGTTGGGCTAGTATAAATTTATTTTTCTGTTCCAGCATTGGGCAGGCCATGGCCCAATCGGCCTTGCCATGGCTCCGCCAGTGGTCACGACACTCTATGATCTGCTACTCTGTGTTCCATGGGCAGAGACAGGGAGGGGCGAGCAGGGGCTGGAGACCTCTGCTAGTCGCTCGACCGCCTCAGCAAATTTCAGTAGGTAGTTAGACTGTACGTACACGCTATTGGCTGTCTAGTTGCATCTAATTACTCATTAGCCTAGATGTTACTGAACTAGCACCAAATTAGAGAATCCAAACCAGGAGGCACTAGCCCATGAACGGTCATGGTTGGCTTATTGTGATCGACAAATCAATCAAATCGTGACCTGCGCATATGCATTTTCTGCACGTTCAGCACCCGGTTGTCGTCATCCGAGATCATAGCAGCAGCTATTGCTAGCGGTCTATCGCTTGAGCAACATTGGTCTTAACACAGTGTGTTTGCTGCGTCTCGTCGTCCACGACGCATTAATCCTCGGAGTCTTCGAACCTGGCGGGACAACTCATGCGAGTCAATTCTAAACTTAAGGTATATCATTACGAATTTATATTGCTGTTAGACATTTAAAGGTTGTTGGTTACTGTTTTTGTAAGATCTACTTAAATGTGCGTGCAAGTGCTTATGAATTGAATCCATTTTTCTGTACATGACCAAACTTTCTTGCATATTCATCTTTGGGAGAAAGTTCAGGGTATACATAGCGAGCTACTTATGCAGAGAGAGGTATGAGTGTATGACTGCATGAATCCTATTGGCTTGTACAGTTGTAAGTGATTTAAGTGAGATAATCTCCAATGTAACTTAAAAACTCATGCTGATTTTTTTATGTATTCACTATTCAGATTAGTATTATTGTCAAGCATCTATATAAATCAAAATCACTAGAAAACACACTTGTTAACATTAAATAGAGCTTCCTGATTTGGCTTTGTGTGAGTTAGTTTTTCTCAACTTTCAAGTACTTCTGCAAAAAATTTAAATCTCTGCATTTATATGTACTATTTTGGGAACTACAGATCTGTGTTTGCAATGAAGCATACTCTATTTGTCACACATATTTTTGGGGCATGTAGCTCACTGTATCTTCATTATATTGTTCGTAAGGTGTTTATTAAGTCAACTAACATATCGATGGTCTGTTCATAAGGCTCTATTTTCTCTGTCTATAGAGTTCAGTGCTTTGGCTTGGACTGTTGAGAAGTGTTCAAATGATGATATATCAGAATTCAGAGGTGACGGCGTATGTTGGACGATGGAACACTTATTCTGTTCCACCGCTTGCTTCGACTTGGGTGTTCAGAGAAGTAAAACTTCAACTAATGTGTTTAGCAAAGCACAGTATTGTATCTGAAGTGAAACTTTCACTATGATATGGAGGTGCGAGCATTAAACTAGCATGCAACTAAAGATAAGGTATGCTCATTTCTCTATTGCTTGGAATTGAACATGGTTGAGCAAAAGTTTATTATTGATCATACTTTTTTCAATATGAATGCTTATTATATTGCCTATTTGATTTGGGAAATCTAAACAAGAAAATTGCTCTTGCTATGCTCCAAAGTACAGACCTAGAATATACAAAGAAAGTTGAGGGTGTTGAACTGGAAATTGATTCTTGGTTTGGTATGACCACTAAAACATAACTATTGGTCATATAGCAAGGTTAATCATCACATGGCCTTCAACCTTTGTATGTTGCTCTTCGTATATTAACTTGATTTTCTTTGATGGTACCTTATGTTTCTCATTCCTTTGTTGTTTGTAGATTGTCAAGATAAATCGACGATGCATGGCTTAGAAGTTGATTGCAAGATCAAGAAGGTGGCTATGACTAGATAGTTTCAGATTATGTTTTAGAATGTCATTTTCGGGTTAATGTTTCAAACATCATATTTTATATGCCTGAGACGTTGATTGCAAGGTTGAGAATCAGCCTACTACTAGATAGTTTCACATATTGTAATCTTTGTATCATGTTCTTTGTAAAGCAACGAGTTGATTTAATATATATGACCTCTTTGATTATTATGTTTGTGTCTCCTATGCACTATCAGCATTGACATAATAGATAAGAATGTTGATATATAAAATACCATTAATTGTCCAAGCAATGCGACAATGCTTCGAGGCATTACAAGGCTCTTTTTTTGGGCCCGTCAGCAACGCATGTTAAATGTTGTTAGGCTCTAGCTCTATACGTTGCTGGCTTCCAACACATATTCACGACGGTTACGAACGCATGTATATGCGTTGTTGTAGACCTTTGCAATGCCGCCTACGGCAACACATATGAATCCGTTGGTGTAGACCTTACCAACGCTTATATGGACATACGACAACACATCGATGCGTTGCTAAAGGGGGGTTCTTGTTGTAGTGCACTAAGCTAAAGCCCTAGATCACCACTCTCTTATCATTTCTAACTCCTCTCCTTTTTCTACTCTTTAGGATGGCGGATGCAAGGATAAAGTTCATGCAACCAGATGAAGACACCCCTTTCGGACGCCACTGGAAGGAAGTTACTAGGTACCTAAACATTGGAATACCAAGCTTAACCGGGACCTACCATTCCACTTTACCAGAAGAGGAGCACTGGATGATTCAAGTTCAAGTTCCAGGAAGGACATTCACGCCAGTCACTGAGCCCATAGAGTTTTCTTTCGATGCACCAACCTGGAGCCTAGGAAAGAGTATCGCAGCTCACATCACCATGGGACGCATTGGAGAAGTTTACCACAAGGATCTCAAGGATACTATCTACCAGATTTTTGGGCGCCGAGATGAGCAATGGGAGATGATCAGCACCAGGAAGGATAGGTCAATTGCCGCTTTCATCCAAGAGTTAAACCAGCACATTCGTCGCTAGCAGAATCAGATGTGCGCAGGCATGATAGATCTAAAGAAGGCAATGACAAGGATTGCGGAGCTTGAAGAAGAACTCAAAGCTACACGCGAAGATTATGAGGAGGAAATCATTGTACTAGTGGAGAAGAATGATGACCTGGAAAGGAAGCTAGGAGTATTCATGGGAGACCCCGTGCCAGGAGGAGAAGACGACGAACCTAAGGAGATTCGTTCTGAAGACTACATCATCATCGACGACACCGACTCGGACCCTGACGATGGTGATGATGACTATGTTGATGAAGCTGGAGCAGATATCATGGAGTCGTCGACCGATCAATATTTCTAGTCGACCACCATATCAGTAGTAGTATTTCCCCATGTAAATAGTATAGTCCAAGCACTTTGTAACGATAGTTCTAGACCGATTGTATGCCCTTGCTTGATTGATTGAGTGATATGATTGTGTTTGTCTCATGTGCATATGGGTAGTGTTTTCTCACTAGACCTCATTCTATTCTATTCTCTTCCCTCTAAACCCTCAGATGCCTCCGAGACGTGACCCCGGATTTACCTTTCCACCGGAGCTCACTCAGTTGATCCAGCAGCAGAATACCCTGATGCAGTTGTTAGTTCAGAACCAAGGCAACAACAACAACAACCCACCACCACCCCCAGTTGACAATTTAGCCTGTTTTCTGAGGTTGCAGCCGTTGGTGTTTTCCAGTAGCACCGAGCCGATAGTTGCAGATGATTGGCTCCGCAAGATTGGAAGGGAGTTAACCACTGCAGGATGCACAGATGCTGAGAAGGTGTGTTTTGCCACACACCAATTGGATGGACCAGCAGCCTCGTGGTGGGAGAATTACACTGTCACCTATCCTATAGCCACTGTTACATGGGACCAGTTCCAGCAGGCTTTTCGTACTTCCCATGTATAAGCAGGAGCTATGGCCATGAAGAAGCGTGAGTTTCGCAACTTACGCCAAGGAGGACGCACTGTTGGCCAGTATGTGGATGAATTCAGTAAGCTAGCACGTTATGCCCCAGATGACGTCGCTATAGATGCAGCTAAGAAGGAGAAGTTTCTGGAAGGACTGAATGATGAGCTGAGCATGCAGTTGATGGTGGCAAATTTCAATAACTACCAGGAGTTGATGGATAGAGCCCTCATGCTTGAAGGGAAGCAGTAGCAGATTGACAGCCGCAAGAGGAAGTATGGACAGGGGAAGTATAATTCTGGAGCCCAGCAGAGACCCGTTTCACCCCGAACTCGGGAGGGCTTGTTCATAACCATGGAGGCCACACTCATAATGGAGGAAGTTCGCACAATCATAGTGGCCCCAAGAACGGAAATGGTAACGGAGGAAGTAGCGGACAGAACCGTTCCAACCCGGCAACACCCGCCAAGAAGGATCTAAGCCACGTTACTTTCTACAAGTGCCAGAAGACCGGACATTACGCCAATGAATGTCCTGAAGCTAAGAATGGAAATGGCAATGGAAGCTTTGGGAAGAATCCCAACCCTTTCAACAGGGGACAAGTGAACCACGTTAACGTGGAGGAGGTTGAAGCTCAGCCAGATGCAGTAATAGGTAAGTTTTTTGTTAAGTCATTTATTGCAGTCGTACTTTTTGATACTGGTGCATCGCATTCATACATATCAAGGGGATTTGTCGATAAGTATCAATTGCCCACTAGAGTTCTTAAGACACCCATGCTAGTAACCTCACCCGGAGCAGAGTATATGGAAAGCCATGGATGTTTTCAAATGCCATTGGCCATAGGTAGGCATGTTTTCCTCTCCGATCTGATAATTTTGGAATCGCAAGGTTTGGATGTGATTCTGGGTACGGATTGGCTATCGATGTATGGAGGAAACATCGATTGCGCTAGTAAGACGATTTTACTCACCACCCCAGAGGGAAGAATATCAAGTATGTATCCCGGCATGTGCCGAACAGGACTCAAGTAAATTCCTTATTAGGAGTTATACAGGAGGAAGTACCAGTGATAAAGTATTTTCCAGATGTATTTCTAGAAGAATTGCTAGGCATGCCACCAGATCGAGACATTGAGTTTTTGATTGAGCTTTTGCCAGGCACAGGGCCAATATCTAAGAGACCATACAGGATGCCCGCAAAGGATTTGGAGGAGATTAAGAAGCATATTGAGGAGTTACTAGATAAGGGATATATTCACCCAAGTTCGTCACCTTGGGGATCACCAGTACTTCTAGTGGAGAAGAAGGATGGATCGTTAAGGATGGTTGTTGATTATCGTGGATTGAATGAGGTGACGATCAAGAACAAGTACCCACTGCCGATGATCAATGATTTGTTTGACCAGTTGCAAGGAGCTAAAGTGTTTTCCAAGATCGATTTGCGATCAGGGTATCACCAGTTGAAGATTCGAGAGCAGGACATACCTAAGACAGCTTTTACCACAAGGTATGGGTTGTATGAGTATACCTTTATGTCATTTGGTCTGACTAACGCACCTGCCTATTTTATGAACATGATGAACAAAGTGTTTATGGAGTTTTTGGATAAGTTCGTCGTAGTGTTCATTGATGATATTTTGGTTTACTCGAAAAATGAAGAAGAACATAAAGAACATTTGCGTTTGGTACTTGGCAAGCTCAGGGAACATCCGTTATACGCCAAGTTCAGCAAGTGTGAGTTTTGGCTGAAGGAAGTTGGATTTCTTGGACATGTTATATCCGGAGAAGGAATAGCAGTAGACCCCACCAAGGTTGTCACCGTGACAAACTGGGAATCACCCACGACAGTTGGAGAGATCCGGAGTTTTCTTGGACTCGCAGAATACTACCAGAGGTTCATTGAGAATTTCTCAAAGATTGCAAAGCCCATGACGGAGTTGTTAAAGAAGGACACCAAATTCAATTGGACTGAGGAATGTGAGGCCAGTTTTCAGGAGTTGAAGAGACGCTTGGTTACATCACCAGCGTTGATTCTACCAGATCAACACAAAGATTATGAAGTGTATTGCGACGCTTCTCGTCGGGGACTTGGAGTCGTACTTATGCAGGAGGGAAGAGTTGTTTCATATGCCTCACGACAGCTTAAACCCCATGAGTTAAACTATGCTATGCATGATTTGGAGTTAGTCGCCGTAGTGCATGCGTTGAAGACATGGAGACATTTTCTCATCGGAAACCATTGTGAGGTATACACGGATCGCAAGAGTTTGAAGTATATCTTCACACAGAAGGAGTTAAATCTCAGGCAGAGGAGATGGTTAGAACTCATTAAGGATTATGATATGAGATTGCATTATCATCCAGGAAAGGCTAACGTAGTAGCCAATGCATGGAGTTCCTAGGACCATTGTATCAGACAGAGGAACCCAGTTTACTTCAAAGTTTTGGAATCAGTTGCATGAAACTTTGGGAACCAGGCTAGAGTTCAGTACAACATTTCACCCGCAGACAGATGGACAGACTGAGAGAGTAAATCAGATTCTGGAGGGCATGTTGAGAGCTTGTGCGCTAGACTACGGATCTAGTTGGGACGATAATTTGCCTTATGCAGAGTTCTCTTATAACAATAGTTATCAAGCCAGCTTTGAAGCACTGTACGGAAGGAAGTGCAGAACACCGTTGTTGTGGGACGAAGTTGGAGACCGATAGTTGTTTGGACCAGATTTGATTAAAGAGTCTGAAGAAAAGGTTAAGCTGATTCGCGATAGACTCATGGTAGCCCAGTCTAGGCACAAGAGTTATGTGGATTCTAAACGCAAGGAAATAGTTTACGAAGTTGGAGACAGAGTATATCTTCGAGTATCACCACTTCGATGAGTGAAGAGCTTTGAAGTTAAGGGAAAGTTAGCACCACGTTTTGTGGGACCATACAGAGTTTTGGAACGTATGAGAGAGGTGGCTTACAAGTTGGAATTACCCGAAGCTTTGTCCGGAGTTCACGATGTGTTCCATGTTTCTTAGTTGAAGAAGTGCCACGCGGAGATGGCTGATATTCCTCTGAGAGATACAGTGCCGCTTGAAGCGATACGGTTGGATAGTGATTTGACATATGAAGAGAAACCAGTCAAGATACTCGAGTTTGCCAGCCGAGTTACACGCAACAAGGTTATCAAGTTTTGCAAGGTTCAGTGGAGTCACCATACCGAGGATGAAGCCACTTGGGGACGAGAGGAAGACTTACGAAAGGATCACTCTCACCTATTTTCTAGCCAACCTGAATCTCGAGGGCGAGATTCATCTTAAGGGGGGTAGGTTTGTACCATACCAAATTTTCAATTTGGAATGTTATGCATTAGATCCTCATCGCATAGCATATTTTATTGCATTTTGGTTGATCCTAGAAATTCTACGCAACTCAAGGACCCACGGAGAGAGTTGCGGATTTCATTATTTTCATTTCGAGTTTTTCTCGAATTTTGAGAAAAGGATCGTTTGATTTTAATTGTTTTTCTCCGAATTATTTCTTTTATTAAAAGTAAAAGAGAGAGGATAAAATGACTTCCTCAAAATAAAGAAATATCATAGATTTAATATTAAAATAAAATAAGATTTTTATTCGGAGTTTTATCGCTATTTTATTTGAATTAGGAAAAATATGCGTTTTTCAAAATTGCATTTTAGGACCAAATAAATGTTCATCTTGTCCGGCTTATTTTTAGAGGACGGAGAAAATTTATTTCGGGATTTTTGGAGTCCGTTTAGTATTTCTTTCCTTTCTTTTTCTGTACGTCCGAATTATTTAAAAAAACAACGAACCGACTCGGGCCACCATGGGCGACCCGAACTCGTCCGCCGCTCGGCCTTATAAGCCGCACCCCGCCGCCAGCCCACCCCAGCCCGCCTCGCCACGTCGCTGTCGGCGTCGCCGTGATCCGCCGCCGCACGCCACCCCGCGTCGTCCCGCTGCCCGTCGCCGCCAACCGCCGTCGCTGGAGCCGTCGCGCCGCCGCCCGCCAGAGTTCGAGGTAGCCGCTGATTTTTTTTAAACCGATCGATTTTATTTTGTACACCCTATTTTTCTTTTTTAGATCTGTTCGGTTTATTTTATCGATTTAGTTATTTAACGGATGTTTGTCCGTATGTTCGTTTTACGATCGGTTTTCACCGTTTAGCCGCAGACAGCGAACGTTCGTTCGTTAGCCTGTTCGTCTGTTTTTCTTTTTCTCGGATTTTCCGTGATTATTTTCGATCGCGATTTCTGATCCGATTTTTGTTCTAGTATAACTTCTCGCTCATTTATCGGAATCAGGCGATTCAAGCGCCTAGAGTTTCGTCTCGAAACCCTCTTTCCGTTTAACCAACTTAAACAAGTTTTTGCTACTGTAAAATTTGACTTTAGTCCATATTAGTAATCAAAGCTTGTTTTTTCGCCGTTTGAGTTTTGTTGCTTCGTTTCATTTGATTCTTTTTTGCAAACTGGAGTTCTTAAGTTGAACATTCTGGTTAGATCTCTTATTTGAGTTTTACCCGTGCTTTTGCTTGATTGCTTATTGTATGCTTGTTTGTTTGCGATAGAGTACCCGAAGTGCGAAGCGTGCTACTACGAGTCTCTAGGTTTCGCGGATCATCATCAAGGCAAGTAACACTTTGATCATACCTCTTACTACCCAGTTTTATTGCATTAGATCAATCCTCAAACAATTGCATGGTTAGGATCTGATTTAAATTGTGGGTTTTGGGAAGTAGATGAGGTAGTACCTATTCACATGTTTATTATCAAACCTTTGGGAGTTACTTCTACGTTGCTTATATTGCCGTGTCCCCGGTTATGGACATCTTGAGTATCTGGTTCTTGGATTATCATGTGGATCTCATCACTCTTAATATAATTTGATTGGGTTTAATGATGATGCTTAATTGGGATTGAGACGGGTGAACCTTCTCAATGTTTAACAACCACCATGATAGTTAAATAAAATTTATTCCTTTGCAGTAGGGAAAAATGGCTTTTCGCAAAAACATATTAACCCTACAGCCTCCACTAGCCATATATGCATATAGTGATAGCATTATTCTGTTCATTATCCTTTTGGTGTTACATTGCCAGCATATTCCATGTGCTGACCCGTTTTCAGGCTGCAACGTATCATGTTGTAGACTTTTCAGACGATGAGTAAGGAGCCTTAGGTCGTGGTCTTTCACTCAGTGATGTCGTTGGAGTTGAGGGACTCACTTTATCTTCCAAGCCTTCCGTTGTTATCGTATTAGATGGCCTTAATCCATATTTATTGTGATAAGTTCTCTTTTGAGACATTCGGTGTAATAAGTGTGTGATTGCTATTCTATTATAAATCCTTCGAGTATTGTGTGTGTCAGCATTACCGATCCAGGGATGACACTTATGCACAGAGATCAGACTGCTTGAGGTATGTTCGCTACATTAGCCATAAATGGTTGCCGTATGGGGATTTTTCATATGTTATGCAACATCGAAATTGAAGAATGTTGTGCAAAGAAAGAAGGGAGAACTAACCTGCAGTTTCCCGTATTTCGTATCAGTTATCCTGTCTGCGGCAAGCACAGCCTTGACAGCATCGTACATCCACGCAGAGACAGCAAACTTATGTGGAGGCGGCGGACCTCCTATCCCAGTAAAGTCGACAATGGACAGATCAAGACGATCGACATACATGAGCTGGTATACACAATAAAAAAGAAAAGCTATGTCAGTTGCCATCATGCTATGTTGAAAAGAAGCTTATGTAGTTTCCTTGAGTCATCAAGCTGAAGAGAATGAAAGAAAATATTTTCCATCTATCTATATCAGTTGCCATCATGCTATGTTGCCAGTTGCCATCTGATACGTCTCCAACGTATCTATAATTTTTGATTGCTCCATGCTATATTATCTACTGTTTTGGGCAATATTGGGCTTTATTATCCACTTTTATGTTATTTTTGGGACTAACATATTAACCGGAGGCCCAGCCCAGATTTGCTATTTTATGCCTATTTCAGTGTTTTGAAGAAAAGGAATATCAGACGGAGTAGAAACGGAACGAAATCAACTGGAGAAGTTATTTTTGGAAGGAAACACACCTGATGGACTTGGACCCCACGTCAGAAGATAGGGAGCTTCCCACGAGGGTGGGGGCATGCCCACCCCCCTAGGCGCGCCCCCTGCCTTGTGGGGCCCCCGAAGCTCCACCGACGTACCCCCTGCACCCATATATACCTACGTATCATAAAACTTCCAGAACGGACAATAGATCAGGAGTTCCGCCGCCAGAAGCCTCCGTAGCCACCGAAAACCAATCTAGACCCGTTCCGGCACCCTGCCGGAGGGGCCAATCCTTCTCCGGTGGCCATCTTCATCATCCCGGTGCTCTCCATGATGAGGAGGGAGTAGTTCTCCCTCAGGGCTGAGGGTATGTACCAGTAGCTATGTGTTTGATCTCTCTCTCTCTCATGTTCTTGAGATGATACGATCTTGACGTATCGCGAGCTTTGCTATTATAGTTGGATCCTATGTTTCTCCTCCCTCTCTTCTCTCTTGTAATGAATTGAGTTTCCCCTTCGGAGTTATCTTATCGGATTGAGTCTTTAAAGATTTGAAAACACTTGATGTATGTCTTGCCGTGCGTATCTGTGGTGACAATGGGATACCACGTGATTCACTTGATGTATGTTTTGATGATCAACTTGCGGGTTCCGCCCATGAACCTATGCATAGGGGTTGGCACATGTTTTCATTGTGATTCTCCAGTAGGAACTTTGGGGCACTCTTTGAGGTTCTATGTGTTGGTTGAATAGATGAATCTGAGATTGTGTGATGCATATCGTATAATCATACCCACGGATACCTGAGGTGACATTGGAGTATCTAGGTGACATTAGGGTTTTGGTTGATTTGTATCTTAAGGTGTTATTCTAGTACGAACTCTAGGGTTGTTTGTGACACTTATAGGAATAGCCCAACGGATTGATTGGAAAGAATAACTTTGAGGTGGTTTCGTACCCTACCATAATCTCTTCGTTCGTTCTCCGCTATTAGTGACTTTGGAGTGGCTCTTTATTGCATGTTGAGGGATAGTTATGTGATCCAATTATGTTAGTATTGTTGAGAGGACTTACACTAGCGAAAGTATGAACCCTAGGCCCTATTTCCTAGCATTTCAATACCGTTTACGCTCACTTTTATCACTTGTTACCTTGCTGTTTTTATTATTTCAGATTACAAATACCTTTATCTACTATCCATATACCACTTGTATCACCATCTCTTCGCCGAACTAGTGCACCTATACAATTTACCATTGTATTGGGTGTGTTGGGGACACAAGAGACTCTTTGTTATTTGGTTGCAGGGTTGCTTGAGAGAGACCATCTTCATCCTACGCCTCCTACGGATTGATAAACCTTAGGTCATCCACTTGAGGGAAATTTGCTACTGTCCTTCAAACCTCTGCACTTGGAGGCCCAACAACGTCTACAATAAGAAGGTTGTGTTGTAGACATCACCATCTTGTTATACTGGTAGCTGCCACCAGCTCAACATCATGGCAGCCATGTGATGCCCACAAGTATAGGAGATCTATCGTAGTCCTTTCAATAAGTAAGAGTGTCGAACACAATGAGGAGCACAAGGAAATGACAAGCGATTTTCAATAAGGTATTCTCTGCAAGCACTGAAATTATCGGTAACAGATAGTTTGTGATAAGGTAATTTGTAACGGGTAACAAGTAATAAAAGTAAACAAGGTGCAGCAAGGTGGCCCAATCCTTTTGTAGCAAAGGACAAGCCTGGACAAACTCTTATATAAAGGAAACGCTCCCGAGGACACATGGGAATTATCGTCAAGCTAGTTTTCATCACGCTCCTATGATTCACGTTCGTTACTTTGATAATTTGATATGTGGGTAGACCAGTGCTTGGGTACTGCCCTTCCTTGGACAAGCATCCCACTTATGATTACCCCCTTCTGCAAGCATCCGCAACTACAAAAGAAGTATTAAGGAAAACCTAACCATAGCATGAAACATATGGATCCAAATCAGCCCCTTACGAAGCAATGCATAAACTAGGGTTTAAGCTTCTGTCGCTCTAGCAACCCATCATCTACTTATTACTTCCCAATGCCTTCCCTTAGGCCCAAATAATGGCGAAGTGTCATGTAGTCGACTTTCACATGACACCACTAGAGGAAAGACAACATACATCTCATCAAAATATCAAACGAATACCAAATTCACATGACTACTTATAGCAAGACTTCTCCCATGTCCTCAGGAACAAACGTAACTACTCACAAATCATATTCATGTTCATAATCAGAGGGGTATTAATATGCATAAAGGATCTGAACATATGATCTTCCACCAAATAAACCAACAGGCATCGACTACAAGGAGTAATCAACACTACTAGCACCCACGGGTACCTATCTAAGGTTTTGAGACAAAGAATGGATACAAGAGATGAACTAGGGTTTGAGATGAGATGGTGCTGGTGAAGATGTTGATGGAGATTGACCCCCTCCCAATGAGAGGATCGATGCTGATGACGATGGTGATGATTTCCCCCTCCCGGAGGGAGATGTTTCCCCGGCAGAATAGCTCCGCCGGAGCCCTAGATTGGTTCCGCCAAGGTTCCGCCTCGAGACGGCGGCGCTTCGTCCCAAAAGCTTCCTTATGATTTTTTTTCCAGGGCGAAAGACTTCATATAGCAAAAGATGGGCACTGGAGGCCTCCAGGGGGCCCACGAGACAGGGGGCATGCCCAGGGGGTAGGGCGCGACTCCCACCCTCGTGGATGGTGGGTGGCCCCCCTCTGGTGCTTTCTTCGCCCAATATTTTTTATATATTCAAAACTGACTTCCGTGGAGTTTCAGGACTTTTGGAGTTGTGCAGAATAGGTCTCTAATATTTGCTCCTTTTCCAGCCCAGAATTCCAGCTGCCGGCATTCTCCCTCTTCGTGCAAACCTTGTAAAATAAGAGAGAATAGGCATAAGTATTGTGACATAATGTGTAATAACAACCCATAATGCAATAAATATCGATATAAAAGCATGATGAAAAATGGACGTATCATCCCCCAAGCTTAGACCTCGCTTGTCCTCAAGCGGAAGCCGGTAACGAAAAATATGTCCACATGTTTAGAGATAGAGGTGTGGATAAAATAAAATACGGACATGAGGTCATCATGATCATTCTGAGAACAGCAACATAAACACTATTCTGATCATGGGATCAGAATAATATTCTGATCACAACCTGACCTGCCCCGCTAATAGTACGTTGAACTTCCCTGTGAACTAGGTTGAACTTCCGCCAACATTGCCCAAATGGGGCTTGCGATATACCGTTGGAAAGCTATGGACACCAATATCATGACCCAACTTAAAATTTTGGCAAAATATAAGCGGTTTAAGAGCAGTTTTGAAAACCGTTTTTTCGCACAAAAAATGTGAATCGTATTTTCGATCGCATTTCTAAACCGTTTATTGGAATGAGGCATATAATATGGCGTTGGAAAGATGCTGCAAAACCGCTCCTTCCACATGTTGAAAGTTTTCTATAATTCCCTATGGTTAAAGAGTAATTTGAAAAAACGTAAAATTTCGTAAATCGAACAGCTGAGTTCGTTTTTTTGATGTCATTTCTAAACGGCTAATCCAATGGAGGCATATGATACTGCGTTGGAAAGCTTATGAAAATGCGCTACTTTTTCATCTTGAAAGTTTTTTTTCTAATTTTGAATGGTTTAAGAGTAATTTAGAAAATGGTCCAAGTCCTACCGAGTTCGTATTTTCGAGCTAATTTTTTAACCGTGCGTCCGAATTTAACAAATGATATGGCGTTGGAAAGCTTGAACAAATGCGAAACTTTTTGGTATGTATTGTTTCTCCCAATTCTTTACGGTTTTAAGTCAGTTTCAAAAATGGCGAAAAACGTATTTTCGCCGTAATTTCTACAAACATTATCGGAATGGGCCAAATAATATACCGCTGAAAAGCTACGGAAAATGCGAAACTTTTTCATATTGATAGTTTTCTCTGATTCCCAGTCGTTTTCAAGTAATTTCGAAAACGGCGGGATCATGCGTTCTTCCTTTATCACAAAACAGATTCGTCGAAAATGCACCGCGTGAAGAAACTGAACTTCTCGGTGCGTGTATCTGAACTTCACTCTGTTTTTCATGTGATTTTTTTGCTCGTAGGTCTCCATCCACTTCTCGTAACTCTCCATCCATTCATCGGAATTGAGCAGGTGATATACCGATGGAAAGCTGCTGTAAGCACGCAAGTTTCCCGTGTTGATCGTTTTTTCGTACTCACGACGATTTTAAAAGTTTTTCATCTCAAATTCATTCAGCGTAGTAGTTGAACTTCCTGCTGTTTTCATGTTGAACTTCTGTAACATATTTTGTTTGTAATTTTCTCATCCATTCGTTAGTGTTACACAAATGATATTCTTTTTGTAGAAACCTCTCTCACAATAATTTTCTTAATTTTCTCCGATGGAAGACTTGAACTTATAACAACAAAACTTTTAGCTTTTGCTTTTTATTCCTTTTTAATACAAAATGCACACCGTGTAGCACGTGAACTTCTGGTAGTTATCAATCTGAACTTCTCTCGGTTACGTGAAAATATCTGAGTTTTTTATGAATTTTTAATCTGATTTTTCCTAATCCTTTTTTATGAATTTTTTAAGCGTTCTTTTTTTAAAGTTGAACTTCTTGTTATTTTATTTTTTAACTTTTTGTTTCCAAATCTTTAATAATGAGGGAAATCTTAGTTTTCTATAATCATCGAACTTCTCCATCTTTTTAATATGGACTTCCTGGTTTTTTTCTTAATTTTTTATGAAATTTTTGAAACGTTCTATTTTTAAAAAGTTGAACTTCTTGTTATTTTATTTTTGAACTACTTGTTTCCATTCTTTAATAACGAGGAAAATCTGAGTTTTCTATAATCATCGAACTTCTCCATCTATTTAATATGGACTTCCTTGTTTTATTTCTTAATCTTTTTTATGAAATTTTGAAGCGCTTTATTATTAAAAGTTGAACTTCTTATTATTTAATTTTTGAACTTCTTGTTTTCATTCTTTAATAACAAGGAAAATCTGAGTTTTCTATAATCATCGAACTTCTCCATCTTTTTAATATGGGCTTCCTGGTTTTATTTCTTAATCTTTTGTTTTTCAATTTGAGTTCATGGTTGATTCTTCAATACTAAGGGATATTTGAGTATTTTAATAACGGTAAAAATCTTAGTTTCTAAATAAACATCGAACCACTTCGTTGTTTTCGTTTGAACTTCGAGTTTTTTCAGAAATGGGGGAAATCTATTTTTGAACTTTTTTTTAGTAGTTCCTTTTCTTAATTTGAACTTCTTCGTTGTATACTTTAGTAACGAGAAAATCTGAGTTTTTCATAATCTTTGGACTTCTCTTTTATTTTAATTTGAACTTCTTAGTCTTATTTTTAGAAGAAAAAAATATGTTTTTAAATAAGCATCAAACATTTTTTGAAAAAATAACTTTATACTTTTATTTTTCCAAGAAACGGAAAGAATTTAAGTTTTTCTATATGCATCGAACTTCTCCTTTTTTAATTTGAAATTCTTCATTTTATTTTTTAGTAACAAGGAAAATCTGAGTTTTATCATAAATATGAAACTTCTCTATTTTTGCAATTTGGACTTCTTGATTTATTTTCTTTCAGTAAAGACAATATCCTAGTTTTGTAATAAATATTGAATTGTCTATTATTTCAATTTCAAATTCTAGAGTTATTTTAATTTTAGAAACAATGAAAGTCCTTTTTATGATTTTTGAACTTCTCTATTTTTAAAATTTGAATTTCTTGTTTTTTATTTTAGAAATGGTGAAATATCCGCTTGTAAGTGTCTTTTACTTTTGAACTGCTCTTCTTGATTGTCCTTAGTGATTGAAGAAATTTGAGGTTTTAGTAAATATTGAACCGCTCCACTTCTAGGGTTTTTTAAGGTGTGTTGTGAGTAGAACTCCGAACTTCAGCTGTCGTTTTTTTGAACTTATGCGATATTTGTAAAAAAAACAGAGCCAATTTGCGCAATTTTTGAATCTTTTTCTAAATGGTTGACCTTGAACTTCTCGACATTTTTCACTATAGACACCTTTTTTTGTGTGTAATAACGTCTCTATACACACCTTGAACTTCTCGACATTTTTCACTATACACACCTTTTTTGTATGTAATAACTTCTCTATGTCAAATGTCTCCCTGAATGTATATGAGCTTACCTAAAAATATGTACATAAGCTTCTTTTTTAATATGAACTTCTCGATTTGTTCTTTAGTGATATAGAAATTTAGTGAAAATATCTAGGTTTATTCATTTTTTTGGTTTATCATTTAGTAACGAGGAAAATCCTCGGGTATAGTGTTAGTACAGTGTTATAAACTAAATATATTTTTAAGTCTATCATAGTATCAGTACAGTGTTAGTAGTAGTCCCTATAGACACGGTGACAACAATTATAATAAACTCACAAGTAAAGAACACTTGCATCTCCCATCCTGGTACATCTAACTCACTGAAACCCATAAGCAAATCACTCTACGTAACGCCTAACACTGGTACTTCTAGCTAACAGAGACATGACCTGCTTAGCTTGGTTAACAACCACTAGGCTATGCCAATCAGCGAGTGCGCAGCTAGCTCCTGCCTCCGGCTACTTCCCTGGAGCACTGTGTGAGGCGATCGAATGCATCAAGCGCGTGCTGCAAACATATTGCACATGGATCGAGTACAACTTTATTGACAGCGATGGCGACCATGGACGCTGGAAGAAAGACGATTGGCACGACCTGTAGGAGTCGTCCTGCTAGTGTGGTACAATGTGGACTTCGGCAACACCATTCATATGGCCGGGAGGTACCAACGACCAGTGGAGACGTGGCAGAAGGGAAGATCGTAGGCTGGAGGTGCGACGCTGGGAGCTTGCTTGCTGGAGCAGCGGGAGAAAGAGATATGTTGGAGGGCGGCCGTCCACGTTTATGCATCAGGGAAAGGGGCCATAGCTGCGGGTGAGAAAGCAATGTTCAGAAATGTGCTGCTCATTCACTAAAATCAGTGGAACTATTCTAGTCTAATACTTCACAAATTTGAAATCTAAGCAGAGTTTTTGCTGGAACTTACCTCATGGAAAATCACTAGATCCGAGATCGCACGACTTCTTTCTTTATCATATCTGAACTTCAGATTATTGCCTTCCCATTTTTTGCTCTGGCACACTGTACAAGCTTCAGATAGTACATCAGAGAGCAGTAGCACAATACACAACACTAGAAGAGAGTAGCAGCAAGCTTTTCATTCCATTAGGAAATTGATGAAAATAATGAAGAACACTTACTGGATAATCAAGAAACATGGTGAAAAAATTCAGCGGAAAAAGTACAACTCAAATATCAGTTTTTCACATTCTACACGGTTAATTCTTTTTAACAACATACAGATGAAATTAATTAATGAATCAAAACTCGGAAAGGGACTCCCTTTATGCAGATGTAGATCCAATCATTCATGATTCTTATTTAACATACTAAGATGACCAACAATACTGACTTGCAAACAATATTGTAGAAACAAACATCAGAGTTACCCGTCGCTTGAACGAGTACAGCTGAGGCAACAAGTTCAGTTGTACAAATGGAACAAACAAAACTGTGCTTATAGCTATTGCGATGCGCAAGAAAGTCTGACGACGACGATGGACAAGCTCGCCGGGAGCAATAGGCGATGCAAACAACACACTGAGATTCAGAGATAGCGACAAACTCACGTCTGTCATTAGCACATCAAGAAGAGAGCAACACAACACGTCATTTTCCCCTAAAGAAAATTAGAATATGAAGTCTCCAAAAGAAAGGGTGTGGCATGCCATCCAAATGGAGCATCAGAGGCGAGGTTAATTCATAATCTAGCAAAAAACTCTTTGTGGGAGGGAGCACCGTGGAGGCACAGTGTGTCAAATCCGTCCGGCCACTACAGTGACATTTGAACTTCTTGCAGCGGCACCAGCTTCCTGCAGGGGCATGGCGGAGGAGACCTGCATGGCACGGGCGAGGCGGGATCAGGAGTAGCTCCAGGATGGAAAGGGGTGTAAAGGTGGAGAAGGTCAGGGGTGAAGGGTCACCGGGGCGACGCACTGGTGCGAGAAGGCATGGCGGCGCTCGGACGGTGCGTGGCTGCGAGAAGGAAGACGATGTTCAGCAGCAGCGAGGCATCTGGCGACGACCACAACTGGGCAGGGGGTCGTGGAGAGCCGCTCGTCGACGGTTGGATCCCGGCGACGGCACGGCGGCGCGGCGGTCCGGGGAGGGCGGGCTGGGACGGGATGTCCGGGGAGGGCGCACGGCGGCATGCGGCGGTGGGGGGAGGCTCGTCGCGGTGGGGGAGGGCGCATTCCGGGCGTTGAGCCGGTGACGGCGGCGGCAGTTGGGGATCGTGGGGATCGGGTAGGTTAGGGAAGTTCGATAGGTGGGTCCTGGCAATGGTACAGGTGGTGGGCTTTTTTCAGCCCGGTAACAGTTCGGGAGGACCGCCTCGCCTTATATAAGGCCATCCGTGATCCAAATAGTTATTCTAATCTCAGGATTAGAATAGTACTACTCTCTCTCTATATATATATATATATATTGTCATATGATTTCTTATGCTAAAGTAACAATCTATTCACAATGTGAAGTATGAATCAGAAACTTCCTTCAAAACTAACAAACTATAATCTCAGTCATTGAAGCAATTGCAATTTATCATAACATCGGAAAGAGTCAATATAAGAGCTTTTCATCAAGTCCACATACTCAACTATAATTTAGTCTTTCACAATTGCTAACACTCACGCAATACTTATGAGTATGAAGCTTTAGTCGGACACAGAGAAAGATAGGGGCTTATAGTTTTGCCTCCCAACCTTTTACCTCAAAGGTAATGTCAACAATAATAGTTTATGAAAACCCACATCCAATTAGCTATATATATCAGGATCTTTCCAACACATTGTGCTTGCCAAAGGATAAAATGTAAAAAGGAAAGGTGAAGATCACCATGACTCTTGTATAAGGTATATGACAAAAATAAGATAGGCCCTTCGCAGAGGGAAGAAGATGTTGTCATGTGTTTTTATGGTTGTATGCATGAAATCTTAATGCAAAAGAACGTCACTTTATATTGCCACTTGTGATATGGACCTTTATTATCCAGTCCGTCGCTTTTATTTCTTCCACGTCACAAGATCATATAAAGCTTAGTTTCTCCACACTAATAGATCATACATATTTAGAGAGCAATTTTTATTGCTTGTAACAATGATAACTTACTTGAAGGATCTTACTCAATCCATAGGGAGATATGGTGGACTCTCATGGCAAAATTGGGTTTAAGGATATTTGGAAGCACAAGTAGTATCTCTACTTGGTGCAAAGAATTTGGCTAGCATGAGGGTGAAAGGCAAGCTCAACATGTTGGATGATACATGACAATATAATTTATTTCGGATGTAAGAAAACATAACACATTACGTTGTCTTCCTTGTCCAACACCAACCTTTTAGCATGTCATATTTTAATGAGTGCTCACAATCATAAAAGATGTCCAAGATAGTATATTTATATGTGAAAACCTATCTTTGTTTATCACTTCCTATTAATTGCAACAATGACTAAAACTATGTTTGTCAACTCTCAACAACTTTTATTCATCATACTCTTTATATGTGAAGTCATTACTCTCCATAAGATAAATATGATCTCTTTATTTCTTTTTATTTTTTCTCTTTTTTTCAAGATCATAGCAAGATAACCAAGCCCTTGACTCAAAACTAATCTTTATTATATATAGCTCACGGACTCGATTACATAGAAGGATCATAAAGCAAAACTCAAAACTAAATCATACTAAAACTTTATTCTACTAGATCAAGATATTACCAAAAGGATCGAACTAGGAAAAACGGTAAAGATAGAAGTGTGGTGGTGATACAATACCGGGACACCTCCCCCAAGCTTGACACCTTCCCATTTAGAGAGGAGTTTTGCTGCAAAAAATCTTAAACGAGAGTTGTATAACAATACATAATCACCTACATTAAACTCACGTTTTTGTATCCTTTTGTCATGCCATCTTTTAACTTTTTATTTAAACAGTTTGGCATTTTCATAGGCCTGGGTTCTCCACTCATCAAGTGAGCTAATGTCAAATAGTCTCTTCTCACCGGCAAGTTTGAAATCATAATTGAGCTCTTTAACGGCCCGATATGCTTTATGTTCTAGTTCGAGAGGTAAGTGACATGCTTTTCCATAAACCATTTTATATGGAGACATACCCATAGGATTCTTATATGTAGTTCTATAGGCCCATAGTGCATCATCAAGTTTCTTGGACCAATTCTTTCTAGATCTATTAACAGTCTTTTGCAAAATTAATTTAAGCTCTCTATTGCTCAGTTCTACTTGGCCACTAGACTGTGGATGATATGGAGATGCAATTCTATGATTAACATCATACTTAGCAAGCATTTTACGAAAAGCACCATGAATAAAGTGTGAACCACCATCAGTCATTAAGTATCTAGGGACTCCAAACCTCGAAAAAATTACTTCTTTAAGCATCTTAATAGAGGTGTTATGATCAGCACTACTACTTGGAATAGCTTCTACCCACTTAGTAACGTAATCAACAGCAACTAAAATATGTGTATACCCATTATAGGAAGGAAACGGTCCCATATAATCAAAAAAAACCAAACATCAAATGGTTCAATAACAAGTGAATAATTCATAGGCATTTCTTGATGTCTACTAATATTACTAGTTGTTTGACATTCATCACAAGACGAGACAAACTTATGGGCATCCTTGAGGAGAGTAGGCCAATAAAAACCAAATTGCAATACCTTATGTGCAGTTCTATCTCGAGCATGGTGTCCTCCATAAGCCTCGGAGTGACACTTACGTAGGATCTGTTCATGTTCATGCTCAGGTACACAACATCTAATAACACCATCTACTCCTTCTTTATAAAGGTGTGGGTCATCCCAGAAGTAATAATATCTTAAATCATAGAAAAACTTTTTCTTTTGCTGATAGGTGAAACTAGGTGGTATAAATTTAGCAACAATGTAATTAGCATAATCAGCATACCATGGAGCAGTACGAGAAGCATTTATGATAGATAATTGTTCATCAGGAAAGCTATCATCAATAGGTAGTGGGTCATCAAGAACATTCTCTAACCTAGATAAGTTGTCTGCAACGGGGTTATCAACTCCCTTTCTATCAATAATATGCAAATCAAATTCTTGTAGTAGGAGAACCCATCTAATAAGTCTAGGTTTAGCATCTTTCTTTTCCATTAGATATTTAATAGCAGCATGATCGGTGTGAACAGTTACTTTAGATTCAACAATGTAAGGTCTAAACTTATCACAAGCAAATACAACTGCTAAAAATTAATTTTTAGTAGTAGCATAATTTCTTGGGCACTGTCTAGAGTTTTACTAGCATATTGGATAACATTTAATTTCTTATCAACTCTTTGTCCTCGAACGGCACCTACAACATAATCACTAGCATCACACATAATTTCAAAGGGTAAATTCCAATCAGGTGGCTGAACAATGGGTGCAGAAATCAAGGCTTTCTTAAGTATTTCAAATGCTTCTACACAATCATCATCAAAGACAAAAGGAACATATTTTTGTAAAAGATTAGTCAGAGGCCTAGAAATTTTTAGAAGTCTTTAATGAACCTCCTATAAAAACCGGCATGACCAAGGAAACTTCTTATACCTTTAATGTCCTTTGGACACGACATCTTTTCAATAACATCAACTTTAGCTTTATCAACTTCAATACCTATTTCAGAAATTTTATGCCCCAAGACAATACCTTCATTAACCATAAAGTGGCACTTCTCCCAATTCAAGAGAAGATTAGTTTCCTCACATCTCTCCAAAACTCGACGAAGGTTGCTTAAGCAATCATCAAAAGAAGTTCCATATACGGAAAAATCATCCATGAAAACCTCAACAATCTTTTCACAAAAACCAGAGAATATAGCAGTCATACATCTTTCAAAGATAGTAGGTGCATTACATAAACCAAAAGGCATACGTCTATAAGCAAAGGTACCAAAAGGGCAAGTAAAGGTGGTCTTTTCTTGATCCTCTTTTGACACAGGTATTTGAGAGAAACAAGAAGAGCCGTCTAGAAAGCAAAAATGTGTATGTTTGGATAATCTTTCTAGCATTTGATCAATAAAAGGTAAAGGGTAATGATCCTTTTTAGTAGCTTTATTTAGTTTGCAGAAATCAGTTACCATTCTATAACCTGTAACAATTCTTTATGGGATCAATTCATCTTTATCATTAGGAACAACAGTAATACCTCCCTTCTTAGGGACACAATGGACAGGACTTACCCACTGACTATCACCAATAGGATAAATTATACCTGCCTCCAGAAGCTTTAGTGTTTCTTTTCTTACCACTTCTTTCATCTTAGGATTTAATCGTCGTTGGTGATCAACAACCGGTTTAGCGTCTTTCTCCAATTTTATTTTGTGCTGGCATAGAGTGGGACTAATGCCCTTAAGATCATCAAGAGTATATCCAATAGCAGCATGGTGCTTCTTCAGAGTTTTCAATAATTTCTATTCTTCTTGCTCTGAAAGGTTAGCACTAATAATAACAGGATATATCTTATTTTCATCAAGATAAGCATATTTAAGAGTATCGGGCAATGGTTTAAGCTCAAACACGGGATCACCCTTGGGTGGAGGAGGATCCCCTAGAATTTCGATAGGCAAGTTGTGTTTCAAAATAGGTCCCTCATTAAAGAATACTTCATCTATTTCCCTTCTTTCATTCATAAACATATCATTTTCATGGTCTAGCAAATATTGTTCTAAAGGATCATTAGGAGGCACGGCAATAGAAGCAAGAACAATAATTTCGTCTTTACTAGGCAATTCTTTATCATGGGGTTGTCTATGAAATTTAGCAAAATTAAAATCATGAGACATATCCCCTAAACCAATAGAAACAATATCCTTTTTGTAGTCTATCTTAGCATTAACAGTATTCAAGAAGGGTCTACCAAATATAATGGGACAAAAGTTATCTTGTGGGGAATCAAGAACAAGAAAATCATTAGGATATTTAATTTTCCCACACAAGACTTCAACATCTCTAACAATCCCAACCGGTGAGATAGTATCTCTATTAGCAAGGTTAATAGTAACATTAATATCTTCTATCTCAGTAGGTGCAATATCATGCATAATTTTTTCATATAAGGTATAAGGTATTGCACTGACACTAGCACCCATATCACATAAGCCATGATAACAGTGACCTCCTATTTTAACAGAAACAACAGGTCTATGTTTATCTTTAGTAACGGGTTTAGCAATTCCAGCAGCTTCATCATAGAAGTAAATAGCATGCCCATCAATATTATCAACCAGGAGATCTTTAACCATAACAATACTAGGTTCAACTTTAATTTGCTCAGGGGGTTTGGGTGTTCTAATATTACTTTTGTTGACCACAATTGAAGCTTTAGCATGATCCTTTATTCTAACAGGGAAAGGTGGTTTCTCAATATAAGCGGTAGGAACAATAGGTCAACATTATAAGTGATAGTATTTTCTTCAACTTTAATAGGTTCAACTACTTTTACTTCAATGGGAGGATGATATTTAAACCACTTCTCCTTAGGGAGATCAACATGAGTAGCAAAGGATTCACAGAAAGAAGCTACTATCTCAGAGTCAAGTCCATATTTAGTACTAAATTCACGAAA